>NC_136494.1:85194504-85379504 GCF_053919585.1 Euprymna scolopes | reverse complement strand
AATCATTACGTTTGATAGTTCAAGTTTTTTTTTCAAATTCTCCATATATATATATATATATATATATATATATATATATATATATATATATATATATAGTCGGTTGGTGCAAAAATAAAAGATCATGACTATTTTCATAACAAACTTTATTAATCTAAATAAGAACCATTAGAATCGACACATTTTAGCACCTGAGAAAGAAATATATTTATGCCATAAGCATAGAAAGCCGAAGTTCTTGAAGCGATGAAGTCATTGAAGGTCGATCCGGCATCATTTCGGCTTTTGAAGTGTTTTTCGCGCAGGAAGTTGTCGAGATGCTTGAAAAAGTGATAATCGATGGACGAGAGGTCCGGTTAATATGGTGGATAAGGAAGAGTCTGGTAGCCCAATTGGTTCAGCTTCTGCATGGTTAGTTGAGCAACATGCTGGCGAGCCTTGTCATGGAGGAGAATTGGTCCCTTAATATTGACCAATCTTGGACACATACTGGACATATTGGAGCTTCTGGTATATTTCGTTAATCTGTCGGCAGTACTTCTTCGACATAATCGTTTCGCCCGGATTCAAGACGCCGTGATGGATGAAACCGATCGAAAACTGCGAAACATCTGTTTTTGTGTGCAATTTCGGCTGCTGGAAGTGTTGTGGAGCTTCTCCAGCATCCAACTACTGTGTGGAACGTCACCAGTTGTCGTAGAGAATCCACTTCTCATCACACGTCACAATCCGCTTGAGAAATGGATCCTTTTTGTTGTGCATTAGGAGCGTAAAAGACGCCTCAAAACAACGATTATTTTGATTACCGTTCAATTAAAGCGAAACTCGTTTATCTAAATTATTTGTCTTCCCTTTTTAATTTAAATGACGGGCGAGTGTTAAGTGGTTACCCTCGAGGTCAGCAGAAACTTCTCGTGTGGTTTTGTGAGGATCGACTTCAATGAATGTTTTTCAAATATTCGTTATCAAGCGCAGTCGGCCGACCGTGACCGTCTCCATTTTCAAGTCTCTCGTCACCACCGCGAAATTTCATGAACCACCGTTGTGCCGCATGTTGGTTGGTGGTACCTAAGCCAAACGCATCATTGATATCACAATCTGTCTCAGCAGCTTTTCGGCCTAGCTTAAACTGGAAAAAGAAAATCGTGTACATAATAATTTTGTCGATGCTGTGAAAATCCTGCAAAAAAATAAATGAAGATATAGAGTTCGGTAACGAAGAACACGATTCGCTGGAGCGAAGTATATAACATCAATATATATATATATATATATATATATATATATATATATATATATATATATATATATCAATGGATTAATGCAGAAATCATATATAAAATAACGTATGTGAGAAAATGATATTGTTTTTGCGCCAACCTAATATATATATATATATTTTTTTTTTTACACAAGGCCCGGAAGCCACTCAGAGATAAGGGTTATTGCAAGTACATTACGTTAGTGAGGAGATTTGCTGATATGTTTACTTAAGGGGGCGGTTCATTAGGAATACATTAACATTGGACTTGAAGACAACCTAGTTGTAGTCCGGAGGGAAGCAGGCAGACGGAACAGAGTTCCACAGGCGTGCAGTTTCATGGAATCTGCGTTTTGATTTAGGCACAGATATAGAGTGGGGGAAATTTTTCACAGTGGATTCAGCTAGACGGGTGTTTTTCGTGAAAGATTGGCGAGGGGGGACCAGAGATTGGAGTTCAGACGAGCATCTGCCATGGGAATAACGATAAAACAAGGACAGGCTCGCAACGTCTCTTCTGTGGGAGAGAGGTTGCAGGGTAGAGAAAAGGGCATCCCCCTCTAAGCCACGAAGTCTATTTTGTACTCTGTCAAGGCAGGATAGGCTATTTTTAGCAGCTCCTGCCCAGATATGGCAACAGTATTCCATCCTTGGACGTACTTGGCTTTTATATAGATAGAGAATTGCATCACTAGTGAGATATCTTCTGGGGCGGTAGAAGGATCCCACCATCTTTCCAGCGACCTTGGCAACAGACTTGATGTACGTGTTCCATTTCAGATCAGGAGTAAAGGTCAAACCCAGAAGCTTGTCAAAACACGGGGCTTCACCCAGACGAGAGCCATCCATCACAAGTGATGCCAGATGGGGATCAGAGCGTTGATGATGTAAGGATAGGAGTTTGGTTTTGGATGCATTAAAGGTAACCAGCCACATCTTCCCCCACTGAACCACGCGCTCGAGATCAGAGGAGAGAGAATCAGAGAGAACTTTGTCATTTACAGCCTTTGATGTGTTGCCGTAGATGCTCGTGTCATCAGCATATATGTCAACAAATGATTTAAGTATGTGTTTAGGGAGGTCATTGATGTAGATCAGGAAGAGAGTTGGGCCCAGGATTGACCCCTGAGGGACTCCAGCATTTATATTGCAGGCCTCCGATTTTTTGTCCATCTACCACTACTCTTATGAGCCTATCGGAGAGAAATGATTTAATGATTGAGAAAACATTTCCAGTTATACCGTAGCTGGAAATCTTGTGAAGTAGACCCTTATGCCATACCTTGTCGAAGGCCTTTGCTATGTCGAGAGCAATTGCCCTAGAAAGGAAGCCTTTGTCAAGAGGTTCACTAATCCTGTGGGATATAACCGTCAGCACATCTGCGGTAGATCTTGCAGAACGGAAACCATATTGTGTGTCACTAAGAAGGTTATTCCTGCTGAGGTGGTTGACTATTTCTCTATTTAATATGGATTCCAGCAACTTACTCATAACACACAGGAGATTTATAGGTCTGTATTGAGAGGGAGATGACTTATCACCTGAATTCTTAAATACAGGGCATACTGATGAGGTCTTCCAGGGAGTCGGAAAGCACTTCTTTTTAAGGCAGCGCTTAAATAGTTTCGTAAGTATGGGAGCAAGTTCTGGTTGAAACCTTTTTAACACTATAATTGGGATGCCATCAGGGCCAGTTGCTTTACTGGAATCTAGGTTCTTCATTAGCTTGGCGACCTCATGCACGGATATTTGTATGTTACCTAGCTTGTTCTGTGTTATAGGAGGAAATATGGGGTTGATGGCCTTCGTCGCATAGGGTAGAATTAGCTGCAAAGTTCTTTGCAAATAGTTTGGCCTTGTCTGACGCTGACGAGATGACCTCTGGTCCATTGATAATGGTTGGGATAGAACGCCCACTTCTGTTCAGGATCCTATTTGTTATTTGCCAAAACTGGTGGGATCCAAGCCGCTGATCAGCCTCCTTGGATTTAACAGACTGGGCATATAGCTCTCTTGCATTTTTTATTACTCATTTACAGTGGTTGCCGGCAGGCCTAAAAGCAGCTTTAGTCTCAGTGCATCTATTACGTTGGTAGCTATGGAAAAAGTGATTTCTGTGCGCGATAGCAGCAGCACATTCTGGGGAGAACCATGGCTGGCTGTTAGGTTTTTGTTGGAATTATTTAGATGGTATGAATTGGTCTATGCCTGCAATTAACCATTCGGTCAGATCTGATACTATAGAGGACACATCCTTTTTAAACATGGAGTGCAGAGGTAAATCAGATATGAATGTACGGAAGCTATCCCAGTCAGCCATAGAGTATCGGTATACAGTACGGTGGAGGGGTACGTCTGGGGGCTTCTTACATTTCGTTTTTATCTTAACTGATACGACGGAGTGGTCGGAGGACCTTAGAGGAGAATGAACGGAATATGAACATAGCTCACGGGATGTTGAGAGAAAAAGGTCTAAGAGGCTTGCATATTGACCGGGTGTATCGGGCACACGGGTGGGTTCGCGAACAATCTGAGTGAGATCATAAGCAATGGCAAAATCATGACAAAGCTCCCCTCATCATCTGTCTCATTTGAATGGGTCAGCCGTTCCACGTTATGGACGTTGAAGTCACCACATATGTGGATGTTAGCCGAGGGATGTGAAGACAGTATGTGGTCTATTTTCTCAGATATGCTCTTAAAGATAGTAACTCCGCTGTTGTGGGGCCTATAGGGGGCAAATATAAATGCAGTGGTGTTAGCAAGTGCAACCCTGAAGCACACATAGGGTAAATTAGGATCTTCTCTAGAGATATCCCTGCCACACGGGAAGCCAACCTTTATGTAGGCACATATTCCATGTCCATGGCGATCTTGGGGGTCAGATTTAGCTGTTAAATTTGAGTATATATATATATATATATATATATATATATATATATATATGCGCACTTATATATTTTCCTAATCTACATTAATTTGTATATGTTACTCCTGTTACATATATTTTTCGTGAAATTACGGACATGAACATTTTTTTAATTTATTTTCCTCACCACTAAAAAATCCAGGAAACGTCTAGCAACTGGGCCTTTTTTTCGACTCATAACCCATATCGTGTATCATACATTTTATACAATTACTTGATTGGAATCCTCTTTTGTTTTTACTGATCGCTGGATTAATTTGCCATAGTAAATGTTGACAAATTTTCATGAGTGTAATTGCTCGTACAACGATACTTATCGCCTTAAGATCCAAGTTTATTTTCATGTCATGCATAAGACCTTAGTATTCCTACTTTTTTCTCTCAGCTTTGTTTTACCAAGCATCATTGGGGGCACTACTTTTTACTAAGGTTGCAGTTTTCTCCTTCTTGTTCTATATCACTACGTCAGGTTAAATAGGTCCGTTTTCTAAATGGTATATCATTTATTTTCAACAGTTCGATTTGGTATATGTGTTCCAGTGGATATATTTAATTCCTCTGTTTTACTGCATTTTACTGAATGCACGCTGGCTCATATTTTTTAGTTCTATGTGGCACAACCTGCACTTTTTTCTTGCACTATTTCTGAGACTACTCATTTACTAAAAAGCATTTGCGATAAAACCTTTATGTTGGGTAACTATTATGTTCCTCTGTAAAGTAATCCTCTTTACATGTGTGTATGTGTTTTCAAGGAGTGCAAATAAACTGAGACTAGAGGAAATAATTTTATTGTTTCCGACTCTAGCATAATGATCCAATCAATATTATGTGCTGAAAAATATACAGCAATTTGTACTTAAACACATTGCGTGATCATGCAGGGTTATATTCAAACTTACCCTAGATTATCTACACGGTGTCTGTATTAATTTTAATAAAAACATTAATGAATATCGGACGTTTATGATAACAAATGACGCAAACAGCCGATAACTTGTTTTTCCATCACATTCGAAAGCAACCCAGTGTATTAAAATAAATATATTATTGACAGTAAATGTTTAGTCGAAGAAAATATAGATTTAAACGAAAAGAAGAAAGGCATAATTAAATGTCATAAGGCGTAAATAAGGCAACTGACAAAAAGCAGCTGTCCTTAATAGCAAGAACAACTAAAAAGATAAACATGCAAAGTTATCCTGTTAAAACAATTTAGTTCTTATATTGGAATTTTCATTGACAGGTTATAATTATGCCCCTTTTCAAGATATAATATAAAGAAATACTCGCCATTTTGTCGACTTATCCATTGTTTACAGTACAATTACTTTACTAGCAATCTTGTTTAAACTTTTTGTTAAGTGGTTTTGGCTCTTAATGAATTGTGGGAAACCATTGTGAAAGAAAATAATGGCACTGAAGTCATGTTTGTTTGGTATAATAGATATATGCAAATAAACAAACATATGCGCATACAAAACACTACTTTATGTTGCATATTTAATATGTGATGCGTTTTTCTGTTTCTATATTACTTGCATTATTCCAGCATTGATGGAGTGGCTACTCTGAATAAAATAATTCATCCAAAAATAAAAACTAATTCTTAGAATATAAATATATTAAGTCTATTCAGTAAAGGTCAATATAAATATTCTTAATTTACACTGTTTTTCCATATGGCAGTGATGATGATTGATATTAAGTGCTAAACTATTCTCGTAAAAGAAACGTGCGATTGCCTTAAGCATAATAAATGACAGTATAAATCCAGTCAGCGGTAAAGAATTATTCAAGTCATGATCAACATGGCGAAGTGGTCTTTTTCTATGTAGACAAAACGTCACTGATGAATGAATAAGGGATTTAATGTAAAGCTATTCTGGCATTTAATTGGTTCGTCCTTATCACATGGTTATGAATAGAATTGCTCAAATCATTGTCATAGCTACAAAATATGTCACAATATAGCAACAATCGATCTGCAATATTCATCCGAATACATCATCAAGTTTGCTGCTGGCTTAATTAATGCTTATTTCAAGCACCAACTGTTAAATGTAACACGTGGATATACTTGACTAGTCAGACTTTATATCAGCCAGTATTTTATGTCACTGACTGAAAATTATGGATAGAAATAAATATACTTATTTTACTCTTTTTTTGTTTTAGTCGTATAGATTATGTTTATGCAGTAGTTTTTTCTGATGCGTGTATGAATATTATTCATCCAATGAAATAATAGATAAATAATATATCAAAATAATGATCCCGACCGTAAATTTCCACTGAAAATATACTATGTTATATTACTTTGTTAGTGGGATATAATAAATGTATTATGTATTCTACACATGTCAACCGCGTTGTTGATACCATATTCTAATATTATAATTCGGAGCTGAAATTTGTACTTGAATATATTGGTGTAGGCGATGTACAATTCATGAAAAGCTAATTTGTTAATCCTGCAAAAACTTTCCAGATAAGTAATACATTCATAATTTCTGATAAATTTCCATGCACTATATAAAAAACTGTCTCTATGGTAGTCTGTATGATTTATGAATTATGCTTAATATGTTTAGTCACTGTCCATTTAAAAAATTATCCCCGCACGTTATTTTGTCCAACAAAGTCCAGCCTTTAATGACTTACCTGTCATACAGACCTAAATCCACTCGGGTTTATGAGATTGTCAGTAAGATGGTATAATGCTAACAGATGTTTAAGAATTTAGAAAAAGACTGAACATGCACATTACGATGTTGAAGCCTGGTAACTTATAGCTGCAGCTGTATACCTTAACTAAGTATTTCGAAATTATCTACTTCAACCAAACGCAAACCTTTTAATACTAATAGATGTCGGCATGTTTTTGGCAAACAAACCATATATTTCTGTGTAGTTTTACCAGAGAGAGAAGAGAGCATAGTTAAATTGAGCACCTATAATTACAATTCCGAAGCAGAAATCAAAGATTAGTTTTATAATTCTGTTAGAAACCAACTGTACTGAAGATGATTTGTTTGATGTACGTTTTGTTTTACGGCATATTTGTTTTTCGCGTAATTTAATTCTAAATGTGGTAATTTAATCAAAAATGTTTATACTTTCAATTCCTTAAATATTCAAATATTTATTTATGACGCGTGGTTTTATTGTTTATTTTGCGACATATCAACCCTTTTTAGTTATTTGGTGTCGAATTCGGTCAATTTGGATGGAAAGTGTTTATACTTTAAATTCTTGATATTTTAAAATATTTATTCATGGTGTTTTAGTTGTAAATGATAATTGTTGTTTTTGTTTTTGACTCTGTAGAACATAATTGAGTATTACAAAGAGAATGGAAAACCAATAACATTAATGCTTGGTGCATATTTGATCAAAAAGCGTGTATGCACGTATAGTTTGATCTTGTCAAATTTACGAGTCCTTGTAGAAAAATGACCTGCAGGGAACAGAAGACATAATAACCTATAATATTAAAAAAGGAATTTGCACTCTGTCGAGGTTTGAAATATTTTTATCAACTTCACTTTCCCAGATGCGTCAATAGTACGATATCTGGTTGTATTTTTATCTTATACAATAAAGTGTTAGAATCATGAGTCAGATTCAAGTGATGGTAAAAGATATTTACCTATTTTGACGCGATTTTACTAGACAAAATAAAATTATTGATACGATCATCTTGGATTTCAAAAGTTGTGAAGAAAATAAATTCATTATTTCGAGAATTTTTAACTCCAAATTTTAAGTGTACGCGTATTTACCTTACATGTTAAATAATGGTTGCTAGTTAAAGTTAACATCAATATATGTAAAACGATTTTAGGATTTCTGGTGAATGTCTAATTTCTCATTCTTAGATAAGGTCTCCAAAAAAATCTAAAATTTAATAGTTCGCTCATTATAGGCCAAACCCTAACTGCTATTATTGCATTGCTATGTCAGAAGTACTTGGCAAGGTTGCATTTCTGTTTTACAAGTGTTTTAATGGGGCATGCGCTGATAAACCCACAGCAATTGTACCCCGTCGACGTACATCATCCTTACCAAACCGACAATAGCAAAATCACACCTCTTCACTGATGAAGTCTGTAGATACTGAAGAGACTTCTATTGTATTTTTCCATCGGATTGCTAAACTATAGAATTCGTTCAATGTTTCCTGTTTCCATAACTGTACTAAAACGCAGAAATTTAAATTTAATGTGAACAGGCATCTCGCTACTTAGCTCTTTGTAGAACATGATTAAAAATAGTAGTCCCTTACTATGAAGTGGCAATACGAACTGTTTGGGTTGAAAAGAGTAAGAAACAGATAAAATCGAATTAATTTATAAATAATGTGAAATGAAATTTGCAATACTTTTTTCAAAACTTGAAGTTAAATATTTAACAGAGTTTCACTAGTTAATATCGTTATTATTTTTAAATTCTCACATGGGCATCCCTTTTGTTTCTCTTTTGCGGTTGGTTGAAAAGATGATTTAAACATGCTTGATAGGCGAAAGCTCAGAGGTCATCTATTGATATAAAAGCAATAATTGATACGTTAAAATAAGCGTAATTTTCGAATAGTCGATTTTATTTTTCACTTCGTACAATTTTAATTTCATACTCAGTTTGCATTTCTCATCGGAACGTTGTCTTATTCTAGCAGACGCTTTATAATCTTTATACAATTTTACTTTTTGTATAGAAGAATATTGAGAAATAGTTTAAATGTTGATGTTATTAACATATTTTAATCTAATTTATATATATCTATGTGTATATATATGCATATATATATATATATCCATACGTGTGTGTGAATGTAAAATATTCTGCACGTAAATAATCTAAGTGCATCATAATAGAAAGCAACAAAAGCCCTTAAATTGTAGGTCGCAATGTATTTTTTTTAATGGATATGCCTCTTTTTTTCATCAAACTTTATTTTTGATAAAAGTTGACAGAATATGAATTGTCTATAAACACTGGACACATGAACGTTTGTGCAACCCTTACATCAAGTTTAATGTTTACCGCGTGAACCGTTCTGTATACCGCTAAAACACATACTTGATTTAACAAGCCGTTTTGTCAAAATAGGATATTTATCAGTCTCAATCCATTTACTGCAACTGATAAATGAAATTGATTAAATTTGGAAAGTTCTTAACTGTTTGATTGATATCGAATTTATATTATTTCTACATCTGTAACAGTATTTTAATTATACTCTGATACGTAATTCGGCTTACAATTTTATTTTGACGCTGCCATTTCTTTTTATCACAAGCAATGAAGCTAATGTAGAAACCTATATCATTTTCTTTTGCAAGAAACCGTCAACAATCACAGTGGTTATATACATTCAAGTCTAACCTAGAAAAGGCACAGGTCTACGCCTTTAATCTTAACACCAATAAAACAACCGAACAGCTCAACACTAACTTAACATCAACTAAAATGGCAAATCTAATATATAAACGGCTATCTGTCTATTTGTCTGTCTCTATAGTTTCAAAATCTATTTCTTCCGATACTAAAAGTCGCAAGCGGGGCTAGAGGTCTCAAATGAGTTGATTTTTTATAGATCGTTCTTTTGTGGGTCTTTAGCCAGATAGTTTTAAGGGATCAAAAATGGATCAAAATTTAAAAAATCGTCACACATTTTGTACATTCATCTTAGGTTATTTTTACTAGCATGTGCGCCGGCGTTGCCCGGGTGTTTGGATGTGCATATTGAGCAAAAAAAAAGTGGTAGTAGGAAGGCAGGCTCGAAGCCTTACCGCAAATGAGGAAAAGAACGGGGTAAAACCTAATATTTATGCTGTTACGACCACTGCCAAACCGGAAGCGACATTTTTTAAATTAAGGCTAGACAATCGAAAGGAAAGGATAACTTTCCAAAATATCGGCGAAAAAAGTGACCCCCCTCGCTGTAAAAACGTGCCTAGTTGTAGGGGAAGATAATAATGTTTTTAGCCAATTTTTCGATATTTGTCGTATGAAAGATCGAACTTTACAAGGATACTGATCTTAGTAAAATCCGTCTCCTCTATTGAAAGTTTAAGGCAGACATGCAAGCAGACTTACATGCATACATACATTTATATATTGGTAACTAAAGATTTTCGACCCAAACTGATGAAAAAGCTTGCCCTATCACTGAATACCCTTTCTGTAAAATTTCAAATGTTTAGACCAGAAATTGTCTGAGTAATTTGGAAGAGACCTCAGAGGTCAATTTTTTAAAACTTTGACCCCTATTATGACCCCTTAAAATTTATTGTTTCGGGTCAAATCAAGTTATTAAGTTATATCCATGTCCAAGGAACCTATATCTAAAATTTCAAGTGCGTAGACCTCAAATTGTTCGAGGAGTTTGATAGAGTTCTCAAAGGGCAAATCGTTGAAATATTACCCCTTAATCGCCTAATTACTGGCCAAAAACCGATCACATCGATTTTCCCAAATTTCAGTACCCTGTATATCAAATTTCGAGTCTGTAGACTAAAGATTGACAGAGTTATTGCGTAGGGAAATGTACACAGACACACAGATACACAGATACACAGAAAAGTTCACTTTTATAGGCATACATATCTATATTTTAACTGTTTATCTGCGTATCACGTTGGCACAGTTGTAACGTCACAAGATTTAAATAGTTCGGTTTCGATTCTAGTTGATGCCATCCAAATACTTTTTTTTTATTTCGAAATCACGACTCCATAATAATACATACGAGATCTGGACAAATCAAAGCGTATTTTACAGACGAGCAGAGCCCCCCCCCCTCCGCTAGTAAATAATGTCAGTTTTCTTCTTAAATGAGTGTCACACTAGACTGACGTCTATATTTAAGGAGGAAAAATAGATTGCTATAAGAAATAGATCCCAGGTAAAATATGGGAAGCTTACCCTAAACCCCTACGCAAAGCAGTATTAGCACTTTATTACTGTGAGCTGGATATGCCGCTGGTGTTTAGTATATATGTAAATCAATCGACCTAAAACTAAATTCCTCATGCTGAAGAATACTGCTAATATTAAAACCAACCTCATTAACAAGAATGTATAGATTGGCTCACATGCCATATACCCATATCTGTAAAGGATGCCCACGGGTAAATCCAAAATCCCAAAACACAGATCAGCAGAAGACTACTAGCTTGTAAAAGATTGAAATCAATAAGTTTCATGAGCAAAAATCAATGTTTCATGAGCAAAAATCAATAAGTTTCACGATCAAAACACAATAGGTGTTATGACCAAAGAGAGGGAGGATCTTCCAAAGCCATACATTTAGAGATGGAATGATTGGAATACCTTGAAGCTTTCTAAGAAACCAGAGACTATATCTCACACGTAATGGAACTTACAAGGAAAGATCTAGTATGGTTAAATAGTTGAAATGATAGTTTTCAAGAGGAAGAGACCAGTAATAAATCATGGAAATCACAAACATTGGAAAACATCGTAAGTAACAAAAATAGTGAAACAATTTGAAATAAGATTTAATTAATGTAACTTTAATCCACTTTCGGGAAATATTGATTAGACATGAGGATCATTTTGATAAATATATTACTTTTGACTAATGTACTATCTCCTAATGCTCAATTCATATTCTACTGTAGTAGCTTTTCTTTGGTCATCATAACAATTCATCTCGTGTTTTCTTTGTTGAATATAGTCAAGTATCTGTTCTGTTGCAATAAGTGCTGCACAGACATTAATATCTACTTTGAACAAGAAATTAAGTATATTCTGTTATATTTAGACAACTCTTCCAGGCATAGCCTCTTTCGTTGGGTGTTATTCGGTGTGTTTGCTCATTATCATACCTTCCCATGCATAGCCCTTCCCTGTGATAGACAGCTAATTATAGGCTGGTTAGGTGTAGTAAAGTTTACCAATAATACTAGTAAAAGTTTTGCGATCGAATGGAGCATATTATAACTTGTACTTATAATACTATCTTGTGTTCTCTGATATCTATTGTGCCTAATCTGTAACTATTAGATATTACAATTTATAGACTTTTAATAATGCTATAGTAAAAGTAGTTTCCATGATAACCCGCTTTTTCTCGTGATTTGGGTGAAACCACAAAAATACCATAAAGAAACTCCTGTTTATCGTTAATTCATGCTAAGTTTGATATGAATCACTTATCTGATATGTTATCCATAACTTTAAACTTTGGACACAAATAATTGTCTCTATCGGTTATATTACTAAACGAAATGTGAGGAGAATGAATCAAGCTTAAGTGTGAAAAATCTGCTTTAAGTTTGTTTCATTTAAATGTTGTTCCATGTTGGATTTTCTTTTATTTTTGAATTTATTTCTTGGTTGATTTTGATTTTTTTTTTTGTGTGTGTGTGTGTGAGTATTGATATTCATATTAACAATCTTTTTTTTTTTCAATTAATTTTATAAAAAGTACAACTTCGTTATATATGTCTCGTTTATTGAATCCATCTTTAAAAGAGATTGCTAATTTGCATATTCTTTAAAACAAGCATTTTAATTAATTCCCTATTAGTTTCTTTTCGGTTTTACTATGGGATGATCACCTTTGGTTAACTATTACGTGTAATTATATTAATGCAGATATTCTACATGATGTATAGTTGCATAATATTTGCGTTAAAAGGTTTTTGTAAACACAACTATTTTTCTATGCATATATATATATATATATATATATATACGTATAGATATTTGTTTAACAAATTTTGCCTCCCAAATTCTCTGTCAGGTTTTGTCTATAGACATCAAACATTATGTATTGGGCATTCGATCCCATTGTGAAACTTAATACTTGGGTTTCAGCCAGGTGAAATCGGTGCAAAGGTGTGAATAATTAAATAATGAAATTTGCCAGGTTTAGGTGGAACGACGGCATTACGAATATGCATGCGAGACGTAATAGCTCATGTTTTAATTTTTAGCCTTGCAGCAAACATTCTTCATATTCCAGGCATTAACGTAAAACGATAAAGTAAATTGTAAGCAAAAAGTTTTGTTTTCGATCCTCGGTGTTAGCGCAAGAGTCATTTTTTTAAAACTTTTTAAATCAATACTATATATATTAGGTTCAATATAATAAATAGGAAATCTGCATTAATCAAATTATCAAATGTAAGCGTATTTACGACTGGACGATGCCGGGTGGCCTGCTAGTTGATATATATATATATATATATATATATATATATATATATATATATATATATATATACTATATGGTGGCCTGCTAGTTGATATATATATATATATATATATATACTATTTAAAAGTGTTATTATCGTTGAACTTTTAGATTAGATGGGTACATCTTAAGCATATTCCTTCGGGTTATATTTGATTGTGAAAACTTTAAGTTATCTAGAATATAGATTTTATTTTAAATTAATTCTGAGAGCAGAATTTAAAAAAGAAAATAATTAAGAAAAATGGTGTCTATTTAGTTGTTAACACCAGAACTACTATTAGTCTCTATATATTAAATATAGTCCCAATGCCACGAACACAAAATACTAAATAATTTATATTATTTGGCTGATACTGATATGTTTTCATCGGTTAGGACTAGTGGCACAACGGATAAATTACTACGTTATATTTTGTTGTGACCTCCTTTCTGAAGAGTGACCGTTGGCCCGCAAATAGAAAAAACGGATTGTAAAAAAGACAAAGAGAAATTATCCCTACCGGTCAATGAAATATTTTATTTATATAAATGATAAATCATGAAATGTAAAGATGTTTTAAAAGGAATTTTAGGGCAATTTAAATACTACCCGATTCGACGTCTGCAATAAATTTGTTCAAATTAACATGTTATTTTTCATATTTTTCTTTAAAAAAAAAGATGGCCTCTAACATAATTAGTATAACAGTATGTCAGATTTTTCGTCGATCGTTATTTGATTACTTATTTTTAACGCAATGACACATACATCGAAATCATGAACGAATTGTGAATAAACACTCTTTACTTCAAACTTCGAGTTGAACGTTCTAGTTTGTTGGATTAACACCTGAGAACACGTATTCATGAGCTGATTTAATTTGCTCCTTATGTTAATAACTGAAAAATTTATCGGAAGATCGATTTATAAGCAAGTGTTTCTTATAAATACTGTACCACATATCTAAAATTGTGTTTTACACACAAGAGTAACAAACATACAGACGGTAAAAGCCTCTTCTAGGGAGTTTGGAATTATTGATACACTGATGAACGTATAAATAATTATATTTTGCATTAAATTATTTAGTAGAATTTTTCTTCGATAAGCGTTATCATTATCTGTTGAGAAAAATCTATTCGTAGCTGTTAAAAGTTTATAATTAAATTATATGTATACGCATTTAAAACCTATTTAATTAACTTGTACGATAGATAGCATGGTTTAATAAGCATATGCTTATGAATATATACGAAAAATATGAAACGTCCTTTTTTACAAGATCTGTTCTGATTGGAACCTTTATCTTTTTTGAATTGATTTACTAATTTTCAAATTTCATGTTGCTTGTTTGTTGTGTGTTCTAGTGTTTGTCTTTCGCTCTACATTTACTCTATGTCTGGTGTTTCGGTTTTTCGTTATAAAGTTATCTCCTGTTAATTTTCCAAAAAACTTCAATAGTTATAATAACACCGGCAAGCCGCCCTGTGTTGCCCATTCGTATAATACGCTTTAATATTTGATTTTAATTTATGCATCTTTCCTATATATTATTATAGAGCCTATACTCTATTGGGTATTATATTGTACCCAATATATAGTGATTTAAAAATTAAAATGTAAAACATGACTTAAGTGCGTTCAGTTAAGGCTCTTGAGGCTTATCCCGTACCGTCCAGATTCTAAACTAATACTCATAAAAACTGTTTTAAAATTAAAATGTTAAAGATATAAATGTATATTTGCGCATGCGTATAAGTAACACACTTAGTCAACTTAAGCCTTACAAGTTCAATTTATTGGCAATCCTGCCCCTTTAGTAGATATTTTCACAGGCTTAAAAGTAAATCGAATTTGTTCCATATGTCTAAATCACAAATATATAATTTCCACGCCTTAAACTAAGAATTGACAGAATATTGACAGTAAGGACAGCCCCTAATACAGACGGACAAGGTCACACAAACGCACATACAGATATATATATATATATATATATATATATATATATAATATTCTTATTCTTATTCTTTATGTAAATACACTCTATATTGCAAGATATGACTGTATTTACATACAGAATAATAAAACATATAATTTGCTTTCTTTTCTTGAGCACTCTCAACGATGTTTATTGAAATTCAATTATTCTTCAATTTTGTACATATTTTTATATGTAATATATATATATATATATATATATATATATTACATTGTTTATAACTATATATAGATGTAGTGTACGTAGATATTTTCCTTCTTGAGAAAATAATTTCACAAGTTTTTAGATATGACATTTTCGAAAATTGTCAGATTTATAAATCTGTGTAAGCCGTTCTTACCTGTCCGTATATCTGTGTCTATTTTTTTTTCTTTTTCGAAGAGGTACGCATCACTTTTATTAATGTCCATTTTATTTTTCTATACCAAATATTATTGCATGAAGTATGAAAAACCTGTTTAAAATCTTTTAACCATAGTTTGATAAGGAATTTAATCAACCATAATACCTAGGCTTTAACTTAACAAAATATACATGTAATGGGCTTTAAAATATTAAGACTGTCCAAAAAATAGTAATTTGCAAAAAAGAAAAATACATGTTTATAATTTGAATTACTCGTATTACTGTTTTTGATATTGAGAATTACTTGCAAAAAGTTTCCGCTGAAGCAATCGCTGAACTTCTTCAGGTATAGTTTGTCGAGCTAGGGAATCTTTATCTTGATGTCGGGAATCTGTATAGAATTTAAGACGGGGTCCTTTATTTAATCCCCGTGGGCTAACGTTATTTCGTTCAATAAGCCATAACTGATTAAAATTCCTAAGTAATCTGCGACTGTATTTTGAGTATCGTCAGCCCAGAGGATTCAATTTTTATTTGACAACTGAATTTTAAAAGGTATTTTTTCCACAACGTCACGTGTCCGTGCAGCTTTCAGAATTCGACAGAAGGTTCCTGAGTAAGCCAAAACTTATAAATCACAATTAAGAAATTAATTAAAAAGTAAGAAAATAATTTTTGTTGTATGAACTGTTTTCATGTGATCATATTTTAATCTACAAAAGTATTTGCAATTAGCTGAGACCCAACCAGCATACAAACAACGAAGTTTAAAAAATATTAACATGTAAATATTGTCAAGAAAAAATAAACAATTTAAACAAGTAAGGTATTTTTCATTTGCTTCAACAAATACTTGAAGAAAGTAAGCATTTAATATACAATTTTTGTAACAGATGAGGATGTGCGGTTATACAGAGCTGAGACGGAAAAGATAACGAAAATTAAAAATTTTATGTAAGACATGAAACGGAGCAGGAATCTTAGGAAAATGTCAGTCATTCCAGAAATTGTATGAGCAACCTGACTCATGAAAGGTATTTACAAAACTAGTCTGCAAATATACCGGGTAACAAATGCACGAGAGATACATACAATTGCCCTTAAATGTATGTATATGATATCACGTGAATGATTGGCATTCGGTAACATGCCTCACTCACAGTTAGAATAAAATAAAAAAAAACAAAAACAATTAATTATATTTTGTAATGATTCCTATAATTCCATAGTATGTTTTATTGTAAGATAAGTTTGTTCAGTTTCTGTCCATGTTTCTCTTGAGTTTCCGTGCATATTGTTTCTTTGTTAGTAATTATAGCATCAGGATTATACAAACCAGGATTATTATGTACGAGGCTTCAAGTTATTTGTAAATTAATGCATCGTTTCTCAAGCTATACAGTAATTTGTAGTTTTAGATAATACCGATTGTAAGCGTGTTTACACTGTCAGCATCGAAATAAAGAGAAAAACAGAAAATGAGAGAAGAAAATAGAGAGCAAAAATGGCCTACGTTTTTAATTCTACGTTTCATTTTATTTGTAATTGTTTTTATAAAGCAAATTCTTTTGGTATTGTTGAAATAGATTTTATTCAACGGATCACATTCTAGTATTATTTGAAACCTCTGACAATGACAAAACTATATTTTAATATGTTTTTAAATAACCTACTAATTAACATTTAAGTCGAAGGATAACCATCTGCACGAAAAACATTAAATTCTTCAGTACAATACTGTTTTGCCCAACGTTTATACCGCCTCAAAATAAAATTACGATATAATTTTATTAACCGTCATGTGTAAAACTATAAATTAGATGTTAATCAAAATCTATTGCGTGTTTAAAATCTTATGCGAAAGCGTTAATTATCTTAAGAATAAACCGAAATTCAGTGAATGTTGCTTTATTTGTTTGTAATTACTATGGACCCAATTGAATGCAAGTCTGGAGTATCTGACTTTCAAATGAGCGGGTGTACTGATATCGTGTTTCCTACGAATATTTAAAATACTTGAACAAAACTGACATCTGGGGAATAATAAAATGTTTAATATCGTGATCATGCGCGCGTACGTGTCAAATATATCTGTCTTCTTCTAAATGCTGTAGTATATATTGTATAGCATAAATTGGTGCGTAATACTTTGCTATTAAAATTGCTGCGTTTATCTAAGGATATAGTTCCCATATATTATATAAGTTCCTATGTTATAGCTGAGTAGTTTTGTCCAATCTATCTCAATGATTCTTTCGAGTTTTGGGATATATTGTTTCTTTATTAGCCATTAAATAATCTAAAGGATGTCATCACGGTTAATATAACACTTCTTTGCATTTCATAAAAATATTTTCAGTTGGTTACATCGAGTCAATTCTACTGCTGCATGAATACCAAACGTTTGCATTTCTTTTTAAATATTTACGGGCTATAAAACAAGTATAGTCAATAATAGTCGTCTACCATTTTATCTCGCATTTGAGAATTTTGGAAACACCATAGACTCCTTTGCGCTAAACTATTTATTCATCTACATGACTCAACACTGACTTTTCGTCGACTATGATTTAATTATGCTGTTGGCAATTGGCCAGGAGCGTAAACAAAGTCTCGTCAAACAAAAGCACGTGGAATTTATGTTACCGAGTGTTTTTCTATAGATAAACCCGCTAACCCATTGAATTCAGCGCATTAGTTCGTCGGTTTTTTAAATAATTTAATAATGTACTGCGGCTTGCTAAGCGTTGAGATATTTTAAAGTGTCGTTTCTAAGTTTACTTTTGTTGATATATATTATTCATATGGTGAAATAAATTATTGTAAGACTGATTAACAACTTAAGAAGATAAGTATTATTATTTCAGGCATTTACATTAAAAATATTCTTACAAAAATATTCCAGATACACTAAATGCTGTTCTCCCGACTTCCTGTATATTCTTAGAGAAGGGCATGACGAGCATTTTAACATTAGACCAATTAGTTCTTATTTAATTCAACGAAGCTTATGGAGAAGTAGCAATATTTTGTAAGATATTAAATTGTGTGTTGAATTACCAAGATTTTGTTAGCATTTAACTCAACTTTCCGTCGGCATGCATAAAATAATTAAAAAAAAACGATACGCCTTTAGTATAAAATTTTCGCTGAACCTTGAATAACACATAGAAATAAAATTTACGGCGTAATTTAATTTGGAGAATTATATTTACATTTGATTTCAAAATTATATAAGATCTAAGATAGTAATAATAGAAAAAAAAACAATGTATTTATATTGCAGTATAACAATGTATGTTTAATGTTTTCTTTCCAATAATAAAGTTATATTTTATATAACTTATTTATATACAAGGCTCGTTCTAAAGTAAAGCATCCTAATTCTTAACTTCCAAAGCTTAAGAGCTACGAATACTGAAGTGGAATCATTAAAACGTGTAACCCTTTGTAACCCAAAATTCTATTTTCGACAAAGTATACAGCATCCCTGTTGAATTTTAATAGCGATGAACTATGGCTGTGCATTCACGTCGGAAGTGTATTTCGAAATACGAGGATCGTTCCAAAAATGAAACATCCTATTTATATTTTCGAAGAGGTACGCATCACTTTTATTAATGTCCATTTTATTTTTCTATACCAAATATTATTGCATGAAGTATGAAAAACCTGCTTAAAATCTTTTAACCATAGTTTGATAAGGAATTTAATCAACCATAATACCTAGGCTTTAACTTAACAAAATGTACATGTAATGGGCTTTAAAATATTAAGACTGTCCAAAAAATAGTAATTTGCAAAAAAGAAAAATACATGTTTATAATTTGAATTACTCGTATTACTGTTTTTGATATTGAGAATTACTTGCAAAAAGTTTCCGCTGAAGCAATCGCTGAACTTCTTCAGGTATAGTTTGTCGAGCTAGGGAATCTTTATCTTGATGTCGGGAATCTGTATAGAATTTAAGACGGGGTCCTTTATTTAATCCCCGTGGGCTAACGTTATTTCGTTCAATAAGCCATAACTGATTAAAATTCCTAAGTAATCTGCGACTGTATTTTGAGTATCGTCAGCCCAGAGGATTCAATTTTTATTTGGCAACTGAATTTTAAAAGGTATTTTTCCACAACGTCACGTGTCCGTGCAGCTTTCAGAATTCGACAGAAGGTTCCTGAGTAAGCCAAAACTTATAAATCACAATTAAGAAATTAATTAAAAAGTAAGAAAATAATTTTTGTTGTATGAACTGTTTTCATGTGTACATATTTTAATCTACAAAAGTATTTGCAATTAGCTGAGACCCAACCAGCATACAAACAACGAAGTTTAAAAAATATTAACATGTAAATATTGTCAAGAAAAAATAAACAATTTAAACAAGTAAGGTATTTTTCATTTGCTTCAACAAATACTTGAAGAAAGTAAGCATTTAATATACAATTTTTGTAACAGATGAGGATGTGCGGTTATACAGAGCTGAGACGGAAAAGATAACGAAAATTAAAAATTTTATGTAAGACATGAAACGGAGCAGGAATCTTAGGAAAATGTCAGTCATTCCAGAAATTGTATGAGCAACCTGACTCATGAAAGGTATTTACAAAACTAGTCTGCAAATATACCGGGTAACAAATGCACGAGAGATACATACAATTGCCCTTAAATGTATGTATATGATATCACGTGAATGATTGGCATTCGGTAACATGCCTCACTCACAGTTAGAATAAAATATAAAAAAACAAAAACAATTAATTATATTTTGTAATGATTCCTATAATTCCATAGTATGTTTTATTGTAAGATAAGTTTGTTCAGTTTCTGTCCATGTTTCTCTTGAGTTTCCGTGCATATTGTTTCTTTGTTAGTAATTATAGCATCAGGATTATACAAACCAGGATTATTATGTACGAGGCTTCAAGTTATTTGTAAATTAATGCATCGTTTCTCAAGCTATACAGTAATTTGTAGTTTTAGATAATACCGATTGTAAGCGTGTTTACACTGTCAGCATCGAAATAAAGAGAAAAACAGAAAATGAGAGAAGAAAAGAGCGAGCAAAAATGGCCTACGTTTTTAGTTCTACGTTTCATTTTATTTGTAATTGCTTTTATAAAGTACATTCTTTTGATATTGTTGAAATAGATTTTATTCAACGGATCACATTCTAGTATTATTTGAAACCTCTGACAATGACAAAACTATATTTTAATATGTTTTTAAATAAACTACTAATTAACATTTAAGTCGAAGGATAACCATCTGCACGAAAAACATTAAATTCTTCAGTACAATACTGTTTTGCCCAACGTTTATACCGCCTCAAAATAAAATTACGATAGAATTTTATTAACCGTCATGTGTAAAACTATAAATTAGATGTTAATCAAAATCTATTGCGTGTTTAAAATCTTATGCGAAAGCGTTAATTATCTTAAGAATAAACCGAAATTCAGTGAATGTTGCTTTATTTGTTTGTAATTACTATGGACCCAATTGAATGCAAGTCTGGAGTATCTGACTTTCAAATGAGCGGGTGTACTGATATCGTGTTTCCTACGAATATTTAAAATACTTGAACAAAACTGACATCTGGGGAATAATAAAATGTTTAATATCGTGATCATGCGCGCGTACGTGTCAAATATATCTGTCTTCTTCTAAATGCTGTAGTATATATTGTATAGCATAAATTGGTGCGTAATACTTTGCTATTAAAATTGCTGCGTTTATCTAAGGATATAGTTCCCATATATTATATAAGTTCCTATGTTATAGCTGAGTAGTTTTGTCCAATCTATCTCAATGATTCTTTCGAGTTTTGGGATATATTGTTTCTTTATTAGCCATTAAATAATCTAAAGGATGTCATCACGGTTAATATAACACTTCTTTGCATTTCATAAAAATATTTTCAGTTGGTTACATCGAGTCAATTCTACTGTTGCATGAATACCAAACGTTTGCATTTCTTTTTAAATATTTACGGGCTATAAAACAAGTATAGTCAATAATAGTCGTCTACCATTTTATCTCGCATTTGAGAATTTTGGAAACACCATAGACTCCTTTGCGCTAAACTATTTATTCATCTACATGACTCAACACTGACTTTTCGTCGACTATGATTTAATTATGCTGTTGGCAATTGGCCAGGAGCGTAAACAAAGTCTCGTCAAACAAAAGCACGTGGAATTTATGTTACCGAGTGTTTTTCTATAGATAAACCCGCTAACCCATTGAATTCAGCGCATTAGTTCGTCGGTTTTTTAAATAATTTAATAATGTACTGCGGCTTGCTAAGCGTTGAGATATTTTAAAGTGTCGTTTCTAAGTTTACTTTTGTTGATATATATTATTCATATGGTGAAATAAATTATTGTAAGACTGATTAACAACTTAAGAAGATAAGTATTATTATTTCAGGCATTTACATTAAAAATATTCTTACAAAAATATTCCAGATACACTAAATGCTGTTCTCCCGACTTCCTGTATATTCTTAGAGAAGGGCATGACGAGCATTTTAACATTAGACCAATTAGTTCTTATTTAATTCAACGAAGCTTATGGAGAAGTAGCAATATTTTGTAAGATATTAAATTGTGTGTTGAATTACCAAGATTTTGTTAGCATTTAACTCAACTTTCCGTCGGCATGCATAAAATAATTAAAAAAAAAACGATACGCATTTAGTATAAAATTTTCGCTGAACCTTGAATAACACATAGAAATAAAATTTACGGCGTAATTTAATTTGGAGAATTATATTTACATTTGATTTCAAAATTATATAAGATCTAAGATAGCAATAATAGAAAAAAAAACAATGTATTTATATTGCAGTATAACAATGTATGTTTAATGTTTTCTTTCCAATAATAAAGTTATATTTTATATAACTTATTTATATACAAGGCTCGTTCTAAAGTAAAGCATCCTAATTCTTAACTTCCAAAGCTTAAGAGCTACGAATACTGAAGTGGAATCATTAAAACGTGTAACCCTTTGTGACCCAAAATTCTATTTTCGACAAAGTATACAGCATCCCTGTTGAATTTTAATAGCGATGAACTATGACTGTGCATTCACGTCGGAAGTGTATTTCGACATACGAGGATCGTTCCAAAAATAAAACATCCTATTTATAAGTTTTTTTTTTAAAAACTACTAAGACGTTAGTGGTATGATAAACTCTAGCGAAATTTTGTGCTCCACGATTTATTTATATAAACATACATGTATTTTTTTACCATTCACAATGCAATTTTCCTAGATGTCCAATGACGTATCTCTGCTCCTGACGCACGTCTGTGACGGGGTTTGCTTACTTTAAGTCTCACGCCGTCAATATCTGCAACACAGGGATAAAACTTTCAGAGTATACATACATAAGTGCGGTAATCATTACAATGTGATCTGTAACCACACTGATCAATTTGGGTGGAATAAAATAGAAAATATTACGTTTGGAACGCCTCTGTATATCGTACCGTAATTATTTAGATTTGATGGATATACTAAGCCTCCTGGTTTTATGTTACAAGATGTTCTTAACATCCTAGATAACTAATTTGCAATTCATCTTGTCCAGTCTGTGGGATCGTTTCCTCTTCTGGCTACCATATTTTCATAATATAGTAGATGATATTTTTACACTATTATTTTGTAGATTTATTACTGGGATTATACAATTGGCAGACAGGAATGAATCCCTAAGATGTTCTGTCTATGAAAATATAACCTAACGCATGGAACACAGAGAATTGATGGAAAGATTCTTTTTTCTTCGACTGTAATTGACGAGTTCGTAGAGCATCCTGCGATGAAGAACCAAATATTTTTCCGTGAAAATAATGATAGAATAAAGAGAGTTTAAAATTGTTTCTTCCCTAAAAATATAGATGCAAACAAACACTGTATTTTATATTTTAGTCGAAACTCTGATTATACAGCAAAAAAGTTGCGTTCAGTTAATTGTACATAATGAACCGTTTACAACATGTTTTTTGCTTCAACATTAATTAACATAAAGCGGTTTGATCCCCAAACAAAACAAAGCATATATATATATATATATGATGGTGGGCTCCTTCTAACGATCCAGTAGATATTTCACTGCTGAAGCAATTTTCTATCTATATAAAAGCCAAGTACGTCCAAGGATGGAGTACTGTTGCCACATCTGGGCAGGAGCTGCTAGACAGGACTTATCCTGCCTTGATAGAGCTCAAAATAGACTTCGTAACCTCGCAGGAGATGTCCTTTTCTCTTCCCTGCAACCTCTTTCTCACAGAAGAGATGTTGCGAGTTTGTCTCTGCTTTATCGTTATTTTTATGGCATGTTCCTGGCTGAGCTCAATTCTATGGTACCTCCTCGCCAGACTTTCACAAGAAACACCCGTCTAGCAGAAAACATTATCACTAATTTTCCCCACTCTTTATCTGTGCCTAAACCTAAACGTAGATTCCATGAGCAAAGCTTCTTTCTTAAAACTGTACGCCTATGCAATTGTCTTCCGTTTTTCTGCTTTCCAGCTGACTACAATATGGTTGTCTTCAAGTCTAACGTGCACAAGTTTTTTATCAGCCGTTCCATATAAGTTAACAAATTTACCGAATCTCTATTACTAACGGTTACTATATTGTCCAATTTCTACTGTACACTCTTTAACCCTTATCCTCGAGTAGCCTCTTGGCCTTGATAAGTGGCGATGCATATGTAATATATATATATATATATATATATATATATATATATATATTTATATATATATATATTCTCAAATGCCTTTATAACAGTTTAAAATTTGGATATATTTCACGGAAAATTAATGCGTTCAAAATTATATCAGAGAGGCGGTAGCACTCTCCATATAGGGATGGCCCGTACACGCCTATATACGCCTACAAAACAAAACTATCCAAATCTCAACTAAAATCAACTTATAAGTTTCAAAAAGCACATATTCTTACAGAGAAGCGTCTTACGAATCCAGCGAGTGTCAGAACGTCGGTTAAAATGTCAAAAGAGAGCAAAAAAAAAGGTACAAAAATGGCCAATTGTTCTTCTTTCTTCTTTCTTCTTCTGCTTTCTTCTTTCTTTTGAGACGATGTATCTCGGTGTACGAACGGTCTCTGACAACAGTTCAAGCATCAATCGACTGCTCTTTACACGGTGCAGTGACCCATCGCTTTTTAGCTAACTCCATAATTTAATAAGATTACGTGTAATAACAAGTTTTAAACACTATATACCCAATGTAGACATATCACTTCGAACACGGAACTTCTCTCAAAAGGGACAGCTCCAAATAATACACCGGATGCTCACAGACGTTCCAGTTTGCCAGTGGCCTATATTTCTTGGACGCTGAATATTTGAGTGAACGTTAAGGTTTTTTCTTTAAACAGTAACCCACCAGCGTTAATGAAACCACGAAATCTTTATCTCAGTTGATCAAAATTGTTATAAGAGTAACCTATCAGCAAGTATGACGTCAAAAAACAATGTTATAAAAACAAATAATTCTTCAGATTTTGGACTGTAAAATATGTACAAAATCTCAATGCTATGACCAGGATTCGAACCTAGGTTAGCACGGCCACAACGTGGGGTCCTAACCTCTAGACGATCACGGCTTACACTGACGTCTGTCGCTCTTGGCAGAAAGACAAATGTCTACTGTCAAACTATTGAAAAATGAGGAGGAAACTTGAAATTCTCACGCATGCGCAAAAATACACTATAGCAACCATTGTTAAATGCAGCTGAATCTCTTCGCTCGCTAAGAAAAGTAGATCAGACCAGTTCTTCTAAGAACTCACCAAACGCCAAAGGAAATAAGTTAAATTAACCGCAAAAGAAACTGCAAGAAAGTCATCTTCTAAGAACTCACTGGAAGCTGACCAAAAAGAATCAAAATCCAAGTCATAGCCACAAAAATAACTAGATATTGTGGCTACTATACACAATCTACTAATAAAAACAAGTAAGTTTTCTAAAATAAACTACAATAAATTAACCAAGTAACCTCACACTGTCACTGATTAGGACTTCATATAAAGATAACAACTACACTATTGGTGTATATACCGTTCCACACTTTAACTATTGGTGACGGGGCAGTATCTCAATTCTACGAGAGTTGTCTTGCTATAAGATAAGTGATATTATAGTAAGATACACATAAGTGTTATATGTTTACATTTAATAAAAAATGCCAAAGTCAGCACGTAGTAAAATAGCTCAGAGAAATATAGACTATGAAAAAAACAAAGCCAAGGTATTATCTGAGCAAAAAGAATACTATCAGAAAAATGCTGAAATAATAAAAATTAAGTATCATGCAAATCCTGAGGCAAAGAAGGCTGCCTCACGTGCTGACTCAAAAGCACGGTATAACAGGGACCCCGAGAGGAAAAAACTGCCTCACGTGCTCTTTATAACAAAGAACCAGAAAAAGAAGGCTGCCTCACGTGCTGACTCAAAAGCACGGTATAACAGGGATTCTGAGGAGAAAAAAGCTGCCTCATGTGCTCTTTATAACAAAGAACCAGAAAAAAAGAAGGTTGCCTCACGTGCTATTTATAACAAAGAACCAGAAAAAAGAAGGCTGCCTCACGTGCTGACTCAAAAGCACGGTATAACAGGGATTCCGAGGGAAAAATGCTGCATCACGTGCTCTTTATAACAAAGAACCAGAAAAAAAGAAGGTTGCCTCACGTGCTGACTCAAAAGCACGGTATAACAGGGATTCCGAGGGAAAAAAGCTGCCTCATGCACAAACTATTATAAATATAAATATCAAAAACTGCCAAATCTTTGCCAAAACGCCAAAGAATGAACCAAGAAAAATTTAATAGTGAACGTATGAACATTTTAGAACTTTATAATACTCTAACTGTTTTATCAGAGAGGCGGTAGCACTCTCTATGTAATATAGAACCGATGGAGGGCCAAGAGGCAACTCCTAAGGCCCAAAACCCAAAGACCTAAAACCCAGCAGGAAGCGACCTGCTACTAATGGAGGCGGCAATGAGCCGCCTCCTAAAAAAGGCAATACTATCATGAATGTAAGTTTAAAAATAAGACTTTAAGTAAAAATACTAATTAACAAAAATAAAAAAGCATTGGAAATGCAAAAGGATATAGGGATGGTATGCCAAAAAGTATACAAACAAGATAGCTATGAATGGCTAGGCACATGGAAATAGAATTGCATCCAAAGTATAGCCCTATAGCTTTTTACAACCGTAATGATGGCACGGAATGAAGATTTAAATGCGATCAAAATTATATTAAATAGAACACTGCCCGTTTGTTTTTTCTTTATTTTTTCATTTGTAAGACAGTTAATTATGAAGTCTGTAGTCTTGCTTTTATTATTATCCTCTAGAAAGCAGTTCATGAAATATATTGAAAAGTACTATTTCCATAATGAGATGATAGAATATTAGTATTAATTAAAACAAGTCATGGACATGAATATTTCTCCTTAATAAAAGTATCCAACGACCCAAGAAGCACTTATTTTTATGTCTATGTTAATCCTAAATTATAATGATAGATGTATAAGATTGTTAAAAATGTAAGACCCCAAAACTTCTCCCATTCAAAATGTTTGTACAAAATATATTAAAAATCGGAAAATTACTGGAGATTGAATCACCTAAACCTAAGATTCATACGTAGACATAATTTGAAATAATATTTCACTTTTTTTATATGAATGTATTTGTTGATTAAATTTTTTTAGAGTGTTATTAAATGTCTCGATATATTGTTATTCAATGCACAAAACATGCATGAAGATGCATTTAAACCAACATGTTTCAAAATGAAAATGTTGTTTTAAATTTTAATTTTGGCCACAAGCGAGTTAGATAAACGAAAATCCTATTTATCCCATAAACATTGTTTACAGAATTGCTATTCTAAATATAAAGGTGATGAACAAATGGCACTTGTTTGAAAATAGTTATTATACATAAGAAAAACAGATGTATTCTTAAGATTTTGGCGTGTAAAAATATAGAAATTTATATTTTTAAATAAAGAGGGAAAGACTAAGGAATTTGTTATTTAAGACATGTGTTAGACATTGAACGGACAAAAAATCTATTACATAATTACTTAATGAAGGAGAAATATATCTGACGCTGAACACGTGGGAACGAACTGAATGTTCTTTTCCGTTGTGCTTAGAAGACATGTTTGTGTTGTGAATCAAACCAAAAATTGAATCTTAGTCAAGCATCTTATATCGAAATAATTACTTAGAAAAGTAAAAAAACTAGTTGTTAAAACTGAAACTGAAAAGGACAAGATATCATAGTAAAAAATATAATAAATTTATAACTTAAAATATTGAAACAGGAAGAATTGATTATATAATGTTCAAGTGATTTTTGTAAAAATCCTTAATGCTGCAATATTTGAAGTTATAAATTTATTATATTTTTACTAAAGTAAAAGTCAAATATATTTGAACAAATCTCGTGCAACAATATGAAAATTGTAATTAATAATACATTTTTCTGAATAGTTTTTAGTATTAGATTAGAATATTATTAGTAGTAGAAATAAGAAAGCTCAGAAGATACTCATCTTTTTATTTAGGTTTTTATAAATGTAGAAGTCCCTTCCAGTCTAATTTTTTGCCCCATAAACATTCCGAGAAGCAATGAACGGCTATATTGTGATCATGTATATGCATATATCTTAGTAGATTTTGATACAGAATAATTCTTTTTGGGAGATTTATAACAATTTTATGAAAATGATGTCCAATAAATAAAATTCAACCGAATTATCTTCCAATGTAACCTCCCTTTCACTCTTTCATTCTCTCTGTTTCACTTTTTGCGTCTCTCTCTCTTTTATTTCTCTCTTTCTCTCTCTCTCTCTCTTTCGATTTCCGCACCTTTCTCTATTTATTCCTACTTCTCTTATTTAATTGTTTTCCCCAAAAGTTGACATTATTACAAACGGTTCGTACTGTGGCGAAACAGCAAAATAAGGTGATCAAATTTTAAAAAATAAAAAAGACGAACAAAAACATAAACACAATTAACGGGCGATGTCGTAAGGAAAGATAGCATGCGAGCGACATTTCCGCTATGATTTATGAAGGTGGCGACGACGTGGTAAGACTTTAATAAAGAGGTTACCATTTCTTTTTCTCCTGCTAGGTACAGACACCACTATAAACGACACCCAAAACCACCCTGTCTTTAGCGTTTTAACCAGAGAATTAAATGAACACATCTCTCTATATTTTTTTGTAATTAACACAATAACAATCTTAAAGTCTTGGCTTTTCTTCATATTGATTTATAAATGATTTGTATATATAAATAATAATATTTATTACAATACAAGGATAAACTAATGCATACATTTTAGAAATTAGAACCTATTCATATTTATATATTGCGTGTTTTTACAAAATAGCACTTTGAAAACTGGAGTTAAAACGTCAATGTGGAAGAAGTCGCTATGGTAATCAAAAACCAATCAGAAGAAATCGTCTCTATAAAGCACCAATGTTAGTAAAGTTGCTATGGTAACCAACAGCTACTCAGAAGCAACCGTCTCTCACGTTCCTTACATATTCTGAGAACTTTTGAGCCCCAGTAATTTGATTCTAATTTTTGTTTTAATGAACGAAAATTGAATTTTCTTATTTTAAAATATAACTAAGAAGTTGTTCTATACATTGTATATATTGGTTGAGAAAAAGCCACAGAATGATTTAGGGGCGAAGCGTAAAAGCAGTTGTATATGAGTAAAACTAACACTTAAATATATATTCAAGCACGATGATATTTGTTCATTATACATTGGATACAGTTCAGTCTAAAAAGGAATTGAGTCCAGTTCATTTTTTGTTTGTTTTTTTAAGAAGAACTGGACGTATTTTAGTGCTGAAAATCTATGAAACAACGAATATTTATTCATTTTCATGAACACAATCAAACATTTTTCTTTTTAAATAATTTTTGTTTATATTATTTATACCGAATGTGTTCAGTTTCAATGTAAATCATGTTTTTTATTTTTATTTTTTACAATAAATATTAAAGTTTTATCATGCTTTTTGCTGTTATTCTTTATCGAGAAACTTGCTGTTCGATAAATCATGTCTGCCTGTACTTCAGCATCACGTACTTTTTCAGTGATATTTGTTTACGACAGCCACAGAGCTCATATGAGTTCGTGTGAAAATATCAGCAGTAGCCGAAGGCTAGATGGTTAGCGATTGTAATAGCATCAGCAGCAGCAGTTTAAGCACTATGCAAATTAGCAAGTGTGCGCTGGCTGGCGTCACAAGAAAAAGAAAAAAGGACAACTGATCGGAGAGACGAAAAAAGTACCTGCAAGCGAGATTGACGCGTGACCCCATGGTGGCGGCGGGAGATTTTTAAGCTGGTGTTGAGAGCGCGCGTTTTGTTAATCACATGGCAGACAAAATGAACAGTTAAACGAGAAGCAGACATTGTTTGGAAAGTAACGATAATAAATGCCGTTTGCTTACACAGAAAAAAATGTCGAGTTGGATTTATTTCTGATTGTATGATTGTTCTTTTGCGACATTACCGGGCGGCGTGGGGGCCCGAGAGATGTTTGAAGTGTAAGAAATACCGTTCGAGCGTTACAGCCGCGTTACAGGATCCTCTTCATTGTAACAGTAAAATGCCATTAACTTGGAGTATTTAGAAGCATTTAAAAATGAAACATTATGTAATGTTCATTTATAAAAAATATTACCTCATATAGCTGTGCTGAATCTCTTTGATATTTTATTAACTTACTAGCGGGGGTACCCGGCGTTGCCCGGGTGTTTGAAGGTGTGTTTGATTTTAGGTAAATCAAAACACCGGGGTGTTTTTGTCGGGAGGGGGGGTAAAATAAAAAAAAAGTTTGGTAGGTAAGTATGAAGGATCGAACCCGAACCCTTGAGTCGAAGTTGGAAAGTAAAGTGTGAAAAATAACGTGCGACGTTAACCACTGGACCACCACGAAATAGAAACGGAAACATGTTTGAATTTATTTAAGTATTAAAACTTGCCAGGTACCCGTACTTAATGAGGTCAACTTTGACTGCGAGGCAGTATTTTATTTACTGCTGGACAGGATTTTTTTTTTACGGTGGGGAAAACAAGCTCAGGATAAAAAGTAGATTGTCCAAATTGAATAGCAATTGTCTAATATAAGGAGAACCTCAACATTGATCAAAGCTGATTGCTTTCGAACGTTTCCGGAAAAATGGCGCCAGAATTAGTTTCGCTTTTATTATACGAAAAAGCTTAATGCACATGCGGCGAACGAAAAATGTTAGTCGAGTAAATTAAATAGACAGGCGACCTCCGTTGTTAACTCGTAGATATTATGATTTAGACGTGATATAAAAAAGTTTTAAGAAAGAATGAGTCGCCCGAGAAATCCAGCGGAAAAAGCCTTTTACAGACATACACACAAAGCGAACATACATACACAAATTTTCGTTTTTATATTTATAGATGGTTGTAGGTTCATATTATCGAAAATAGTCCTTCCGAGTCGGTTTAAAAGTTGAATTGCTGTAAGCTATGTTAAGACGTATATATTCTATGTGTTTATTATTCACAGTGAAACATTATTAAATCCCAGATGTTGCATGCCTTTCGTGCAATACTGTACAATTATTCTGAGTATTATATGTTTTGAAAGTGTTATCGTGTAAATTAAAATTCATTGTCAACTTACATTTACACGTGACCTGCTCAAGTAAGCTGAGTTTTTAAAGATACCTGTTATTCTTATGGTAATTCACATATTTAATCTTGGCGAAGTGTATGTTTTGGGGGGAGGGGGTTGTAAAATAAATTTTCTGTAATCCTAATAATTTGTGAAAGAAATTCTGTATAATACTATGGAATCGACGAAGGGTATGGATCCAACTTGCCTTGAGCAGAGCGCAAGCATTAGTATAAGGAAGACTAATACAATACTAATTATTTAGGTGAGATACTGGACACAAAAACTACGGATAGAATATAAGTAGCAATTGTTTTATATCTACTCAAGTGCTCGTGTTCTAATAATTACCCTATTATAGTTCATGGTAGAAAAATACATGGTAATACCTGATATGTTATGGTTCCCACCGACATTGAAAATCTCGTAACCGACTTATGCAAATATGAGATTACCGTTAAAATATGTAAAATGTGCAAATCAATAGATGAGAAGATTTATTAATAACTAACGATGTGTTCTTTAACGAAATAACTTCTACGATAGAAATGTACTTTTGTCCACATGCAAAATCCTTATCAGTCCTGAAGATGCAAGAAAGAAAAAGATGTTTTCGACAATGAAGGTCGTGAATCTGGATGGGAAAATAAAACGCATTGTTACAAAGAAATGTGAAAACATTCTCATATGAAAGAGAGTTTTGCTGCGTCCATATATTTGGGTAAAAATTGCAAATTGCTCAGATCCCCCCCCCAATACAAAACTTAATCTTTTTCGCAAACTACTTTCCGCTTTATTACCACACTTACTCATTGCGACCTCCTACTTAGCACGGAAGAAATAGAAAGGAAAAACAGAAGACTAAACAATAAACGGGAAAAATACAATTAACTCAACAAAGAAATTATTCGCAAGTGGTTATATTGTGATTCAAGGTAATGTGTAACTGCCTTCATAGATTTATCGATTAAAACCCATTTAGAATAATTACTACTAGTTTTAGCAATTTTATGACATTAGTTTTTGTTAATAATGGAAGATCGCCAGTTTCGCTTTAATGTTTATTCATGATATCAATATATTTACGAATATTTGATAACGATGATAATATACATATATATATATATATATATATATATATTTGATAAAGATAATATACATATATGTATGTATGTATGTATGTATGTATGTATGTATGTCATGTCACATGCTACTGGTACGGGTCACCGGCGACTAAACTGGTTCCCCCACCAAACTTGTTTGGTGAGGAGGGTGGCTAGTCTCCCTGAAGGATTAAAAAAAGACCTTCCAAAGTGCGAATGAACCCTTCTTCGGGGTCAGCGGCCAACTAACACTGCGTGTGTTTGTGTGTATGTATGTGTGTTGCGGTGGAGAGGGCTCCCGTAAGCCGTGGTGAAGGCAACCTTTCTAGGAGAAGCAAATCTTTGATTGAAAAAAAAACATAAAGCGGGAGACCAGTTCCCGCATTAAGCTGGTCTGCAGTTTAACTTGTTGCTGAATATCTTGCTCTTGCTTGTTGTTGCTTAAAATTTTGAACCGAGAGAGAGGCTTAGCTGTCGTACAAAGCTAAGATTCTGTAACATCATCTGTGTATAGATACACTCCCCAGGCATTTGTCTATAAAAGTGGTCCTGTGGCGATGGAAAAGTTGTAACGCGTTGAGGCTTGAAATGCTGGAAGCATGTAATAAGTGATCTCAATGATCCTCTTCAGTATTCTTCCTGCTTGAGCATGTGAATTCACTTTTGGGTTCATGGACTTTAAGTGGCTGAGAGAGTGGCACTCGTCTGACAAGATGTTGCAATCATCGTGTATGTATTATATTTTAGCAGCATATCTGATTGAACACGACGAGATTCTTTTTTCCGGTTTTGTTTGATATTTTACAATTTGCGGAGCAGCCTTTTTGTTTTTTGTTTTTTTTTCATTTAACTCGTATGCTGTATATAATATCGTCCAAAATTTGTTGTTCAGCCATATTCTTCTCAAGCGCTTTTTCTCAGTTCATCTGATCGGCATCAGGGGCGATTGTTTTCGTTTACTTTTTCTTTTTCTTTGAAGGTAGATATATTCATAGTTAGCTTTTTTATTGATCATATAGGTGAGTTCATTGAATTATTTTTCTTTATAATTTCGATTTTCTAATTTTATATATTATTTATTTTATTTCTTGTTAATTATTGAATACAGGTAGTATACTGTCTTGGTATTAAATGAGACTCGGTTAATAAGTGGCTGTAGTTTTTCTAGTAAGTTTAGTCGTCGTGTGCAGTTATTAAGGCATCTAATTTTACTATTGTTAGTTACGATATTTCTAATGTTGGACGATTATAGGTTTTCTCATGGAATCTTATGTGTTGTTTCATGTCGTTATTGTCAGCTAAATGATAGGTTAGTCACCGGGAGAGTGTATTTGTGGTGTGGCTTATGTATGCGTTGTATGAGTTTTTATAGTGGGTTCGAGGGAAAACTTTAAAAGGGGCAAATAAACTCATGCACTACATTAGATCTATAAAAACATTGTTCAAGATCATATTGTGCCAATCATACAGAATTCAGGTTTCGATGAAGAGATGTACAATCCACAATTTTTTAATGAAATCCGCAAGGAAATTTAGGTCACATTTTAAATATAATGAATAAAGGATTATCATTGCATATAAGTTAAGAAAAAGATTTAAAGTATAGCTTAAATATTCCAAGTTAAAACTGTAAACGATACGGAAATTAAAGCAATTAGGATGATCTAATTTAGATTAAGGTGTTAAAATAAATTACAGCAATTATAGGGGATGAATTTCCTGGTGTAAATTTCTGTCTGTTATCAGATTAAACTAAGTTTAATTTTGTTTCTATAAAATTTTGACGATAGAAATTCAGGTTCAATTAATGTTGATTTAAAGTAACTGTAAGGAGGTGATCTGTAGTTTAAGGTATATTTTAATTGCATACACGAAGTTACACTTGCATTATGTTGATCTACGTAAATTTGTGGTGGGGGCATTATACAAATTAAAGGAAACAAAAAGTGTATATATAAAAAAATGTCAACCATAAATTTATATATATGGGCGACAATTTTATCGGGTCTATCAAAATAAAGGGTGTGAGTGAGGCGAAACATTTTATGGGACTTTTTATGTCAAAACGAAGCGATGAAGGGGAGAAACAGTGAAATCAAACGTCTAATTACGTGTGTTTTTATTAACAGTATTCTAGGATTCGAAAAAGGTTTAAGGTTATTACATATCTATGAAATTAATTGATTTTTAAGAAGCGGTTATTTTCATAATAGTCCCGAAGACCATAGTCTTTACAATACAAAAAGAAAAGCGGGCGCCGAACCATTGTGTCAAACAGACGTTAAGTACTAATTTTAAAATTCATCTTAACTGCTAACAAATGTATTTGATGTTGCCTTGTTTATATTTGTTTCGTTATATTCATGCATATTTATTTATTTATTTGTCTCTACTTTTCCTGTCTTGCAAAACTTTTAAGATGAGATTCGTCACCCCCCCCTCCCGACTACTATTCGAACAGGCAAAACATTACTCACTCATGCTATATTCAAGTAAACTAGCAATGAAAAAACAAAAAAAACGAGAATTATTCTCTATTACATTAGATGAACTTAGGACGTTATTTAAGTAATATACTTTATATATACCATTACTATAAGCTTGCTTGTATTGAAAATGCTTGCTTCCTTGCTATCCAATCAAACCATCTAATATAGTTACTTTCAATTATATTTGAAACTAAAATACACAGTGACATTAGCTACGTCGCTAGGACTATTACTGAATAGATACACAATGCTTTGAGCTTGACCAAACTGACTGCATTTAATTACTCCCGACGCGCTATATACTAATAGTTTTTTCTCAGTACGGTACAAGCACCCTTGCTGGATTGCTAGGTATATCCAATATGTACTTTACCTCCAAGACGACTGCCTATGGCTGATTTGCATGTTAAGTTCAAAATATTTTTCTTCTCTTCTCAAACTAAACGGTACTTGGCACTCAAAACTCTTATAATTAATCCTAACTGCATTCTGTAATTTTAAACCTCTCCTAAAAACTAACAATCTGATCTACTCCCCAAGCTGCCACTATGACTCATACAATACACCCGACTAAGATGGGGGTCTTTAGCTTTCAGCCCTTAACCTTCGCATGCTGACTGATAGGAAGTCATGATCACTAAACATCTGTACATTTCGACCCCTTAGGTATATTGCATCCCACTGCCTTTTCTACAAGTACTTTAACGGTGAATGCTCTGACGAACTGCAATCACTTGTGCCCCCTCGACGTAAATACCCCCGACAAACCCGACAAGCAGCTAAATCTCACGCGTTCACAATAGAGATCCCTAGATGTAAGAGATCCTTCTATTCCAGTAGTTTCTTCCCCAGGACAGCTAGACCTTGGAATTCCCTGCCGAGTCCCTGCTTCCCCAACTGTACTGACATGCGGAAGTTCAAGTGCAACGTGAACCGACATCTTGCTGCCCAACTCCGTACACAGTACCCCTGAGTGCCCCTGATAGTAGCCCCCTACAACAAAGTGGCAATATGCCTTGTTTGGGGTGAACATGTAATAATAAAAAATAGTTGGTGTATATTCCAGTTTAGTATGTGTATGTGTCGCTAGTATATTTCGAATTCTTATATGTTTGCAATGTAAAATTAGCTAATTTTTTAGTAGATGATATTTTTTTACAGAGGAATAATTATTTCTTATATGCGAAGGAGACATGATTTAGAGCCTTGGTGTATGATTTTGAATTCCTAAGTATGGTTCATTTTATGGGGAAAGGTGTGTTTGAGACGTTAGACTTTTAATTAATGCCGACGGAAGTTTTCTTTTATTTTTATGGTCATTAATAAATATAGGTGGTTTGATATGCGTATTATTCAAGTGGAAGTGGCGCCAATGTCCGTATGAGTTAAAAGGGATATCTGCATTCTGATGTTTGTGCGGTTATTTTATTAACGTTAGGAAAATTGTAACTTATTAAGTTGGAGCGGTTGGAACTACGTGAAACCTCTGTCGTGAGAAGGTGGCTAGGAATACCTCTATGTGAATTCTCGGCTCGTGTAGTCCAGTCTTCTCCGAGGTTGTTACATGAAATGTGGTATGCTGAAAGCGAATATTGAAGCAGCAGGCAGGAAGAAAAACAACTCATGTAGACTAATCTACAGTGTTAATTTCGAAAAATTATGTACAAACGTTTTTTCAATATCACGCATTTTTGTAAGTTTTTTTTTCAAAGTTGCAAATCTCTTGACAGACAGTGAAAAACGGTTGGATGAGGAATGTGGAGGGGTCACATCTCTATACGGTCTGTTCTTCTCGAATCCCAACTTTTACTCCAACTGTCTCCAACTGATCTGACTAATTTTCGCACGACAGTCGTATATATATATAGTAAGGTATGTGAATAGGGTGGAAATTTCCCCCCCCCCAGCCAATAAGATTTCGCCACGGAATCGAAAACCCCAGATTCCTGCGTGGACAGAATTCCCATGCCTGAAATCTGAATTTTAGGTGACACGAGTTCCAAGGTCAGATGTCAATTCTGACATCCGACCCTGAGTTCACCAAGGCCAGACAAGGTAATACGTGAAATTTCCTGTCATCAACTTTTAGCTGCAAAACTATATTTCTCTGGTTCCAAAGAATATCTGACATGAAATAAAATATATATATTTATATTCTCTATCTTTAATCCTCAGATTACCTGGCGTCATCCGGGAAGAATAAGCTATCTCAGCGTAGTTCTAAAGCTCCTCAATGGTGGCGGGGGATTACGTCACAACAACGAATTTGGATTGTTGGTTGGGAGATTATAGGATCGTTATTCAGAGAGATTTGTCGTAAGTTCTAGGAGTTCTTATAGTTAGTAACATTGGTTTAATTACTATTATAATTACTATTGTAGGTAATAATTGGTAAAATACCTGAATCATTTATAGGGAATTCATTATAAACATTTAATAGAGAGGAATCAGAAAAATGACCACTCACTTGGGTCAAATGAAGAGTTATGTGGTTGCAATTAGGTTACAGAACATGAATGAATTACATTCATATATGTGCAGTTATTATTAAGGGGACATTTTTGTTTATCTTGTATATTGCAATTGATTTTATAAGGTCGGGAACGAAATTGATAGAGCTGCTTCAGCATTCATATTATCCTTGCGATTATAATTTAAAGCATTGTGGATGAAGAGAATTTTACGTTACATTTTATTGTATTCCAGTCGGGATAGAATGCATTATTAGAAACACCATGGAACAAGAAAATATTTATTTTATCTGTATCCCTTATTTTGAATAATAATTATTGTAAATACTAATTTGAAAAAAAAAATTAACTATTTTATACAACGATGCTCTAGGACGAATATTGAGCATTTTCATTTAGTAAGGAAGGATCTATAAATATTAGAAACATTATTTGCATAGCCTGTTTAAGTTTGCAAGTTTTAACGTGATTTATTTATCTTTCTTTCTCTCTCTCTCTCTCTCATATATATATATATATATATATATATATATATATATACATATATATAGTTCGGAAATGATTTATACTAATTGTATATATATGTTTTATATAAAATTATATAAATATACATATATATGTACACATATATATATTCATATAAATTTTTAAAAGTAAATGTACACACAACAGTGATTTTAATGAATATAAACGAAAAGATCTGTTTTATCATGATATTTTCTGAACAAACATACTTAAGTCCAGAAAGTCATTCACGTATTACATGAAACCAAATCGATTTTTATCAATTTGTGCTGGCTGGATCGATGAGATTCCAAGTTATCCACTTTGAATCGTAGAAAACTCTCCAACCAAATATCGATTCCAATCGATGTAGTTTCAGCGGAGAAATCGATTTTACTTAGTTATAACCTTTCGTCTCAAGATCACCAGAAAGGGCTAAGATTTATATCCACCGTTCGTGTGTTTAACCGTGACTACGAATTGATTTATTTGTCGATATCGAATTCAATAATTGATATATTTCTCCCTCTAAAATAATCCGACGTTTCTCTTAATCCTTAGGGGCGGATCGATATGTATCGATGTAGAAGTTCGACTGCATACTACTTTATTTATTCGAATACTACTGGAATTGGACACGCAACATTTACGATATTGAAGGAAGCTTGTGCTGCTTTACAGACACAGACTCAGGAAAAGAGATTTCGTGTTAAATAATGAAGAATAAATCACATATTGCACAAGCCAATATTGGTTGATATATTGCGTGGGATTGATTTAATCACCTACACCTTCTACTTGTTTTCTTCTTGTATATATAACTTCTCGAGAGAAAAGAGACAGGTCCAATTCAATATATATATATATATATATATATACATATATATATATGTGTGTGTATGTGTGTGCGTGTGTGTATGTGTAGTTTTTTTGTAAAACGAAACAATCTGAGTGCTCAGTTATAAGGGAAATCCGATAATAAGAGCGTATTATTTATATTTTCTTTACAGAAGTTTTGGATCAGATAAGTCATTGGTACCGTCGGTTTATAAACCTTATAATTAGGGACCGTTTTAGATACCCAAGTAATGTTCTTTTCAGCTAATGCTCATTTTTTGATAGGAGATGAGTAATTGCTTAAGTGAGCTTAATAAGGGTATCTGAAACTGTCCCAAATCATCGGTTTGGAAATCGACGATACCAATGACTTATCTCATCTAAAACTTTCTGTAAACAATATATATATATACATATATATACGCATACATACACACACACATATATATATATGTATGTATATATACATATACGCATACATACACACACACATATATATATATATATATATATATATATATATATATATATATATATATATATATATATATATATATGAGACGTGGCAGTGTGACTCTGGCAACCGTCAAGTAAACTGAACAGACATAAACGAACGCTTTTGTCTACATTGCATTACACGAATAACCGCCAAAGCGTTTGACACTTCCGTTGACACGTACCGGCACTGTCGCAAACAATTTCGTCAACACGGCATGACACGATCCCAAACAAATCTGTCGACACGGCCCGATCCGATGCAAACAATTTCGTCCATATTATCCGATACACTACCAAAGTAATCATGGCAGTAAATCGCTGAGCGATTCTGGCATCGTCTTTTGTAATCATTAGGCGAACTCATTTTCGGCGTAGAAAGGTTCAACTAAGACACTGACACACAAGTCTTTAGTGCTTCTGCATATGCCCTTCACAGTAACCATGCTTATGCTGAATATTCTTTCTTACGAGTACTTCCATAATCACAAGGACAGATGAAAAGAGAAGGTTAGATTAAATCTGAGGATATACAAGGGGATATATTGTTGAATTTTTGGAATTCTTTTGAAATGAGTAATTTGTAATTATTTTAATTTAGTAATTTTATTTATTGATTTGCAGACTATTATCTTCATCTTTTATAGTTGTTGTTTCACGATGTTTCGAGCAACTATTCCTCTGGCTTCGTCAGGTTGTTACTAATTACGCATCTCAAAAGAATTCCAATAATTAAATGATATACAGCATTCGGTGCGGAACCGACAATAGAAGATCAGACACAAAACCTAGATTTATAAGACCAAAATAATTAACCTTCACGCCCCTCGGGGCTGGTTGCACAGTGGATAGAGACGGTGAATCTCTACAGTCCAAGGTGAGCATTATCTGAAGATAGCGGTTTCTGTCCTAACCAAAATCGGCCAGAGGATTAGTTGGACAACACCTGGCGAGACGACAACAATGATGGAAGGCAGTAATTGCTGAAGATACAATTAAAGAGTAAGTATTCCTAATCCGTCGCGATTAACAACATCACAAAGGCAGGAGGAAGAGCTGGCCGAAACCTTGTAAAATAACAACTATAAAAGATGAAGATAATAGTCTATAAATAAATAAATACAAAGGGACTCTTAATTGAAGCAAAATATTTAATTGCTTTGTTCTAGAAGGATTTTTCAAATCAATGGCATATGACTGAACCTATGAAATGTCATATTCGAACATATACGACATTTCAATCCTAGTTCAAACTCTTAAATGAGGCGAAAAAAAGTTTTCTCTGTCGTTACTTTTTTTCACATATTTTAATTAAATTGGAAACATTAAATTTACTTACTTCGTCACAGGAAGGATGACTTATAGTTAGACAGAAGATCAGTTATTATGTGGGATAAACCAGCTCTCGATTACATACTTATCTTAGCTTCAATCCACGCTTGCCAAACTTTCACAAGTAATACTCAACTAGCTACAACCGCTTCAACAAGTTTCACCATTCTCTATCTGTGTCTAATTCTAATCGCAAATTTCATGAATTAAGCTTCTTTCCTAGAACTACCCGCATGTAGAACAGTACCATCAGCCTGTTCTCAACCGATCACTATATAGTAACCGGCAAGTCAAATATAAACAAATTTTTGTTTAGCCTTCCCCTTAAAAGTTCATATTCTACCCAATTTGCATTATTAACGATTACCACCATCTTACATTCATTAATCTTTATCCTCCAATGGCCTGGGGCCTTTGTATTTCGTGAGTACTTTGGAAAAGGGTAACTCATTATTGAGATAAACATTTAAATTGACAAGTCTATCAGGACTTCTTCAATGATCGTCCAAATGTAGTATCAGAACATTTACTAAACATTGAGACTAGCCAAACAAGTAAAAGTAATCGATACTAATATTTGTCCTCGTCCATTGTAATTATTTCACTTTTTAATTATTTCAATTTTTCCTTTCTTTTATCCTTCTGCCTTCACCTTTTTTCCATCGCAGCATATTTAATGTTTATGCTTCCAACTTATATGTTCTCAAAGAAATGACACGAAAGACACACATGTGTTTGAAGTAGTTCAAAAGAATCTTCATATAAGTCGACTTTTAGATTAAATTGGTGTAATTAGTTAAAAGACAAAACAGTTAATATTGGTCTACTTCAGAGAAAATAAAATAACCTCGAAACAGATATCCGGTCACAATCGAATATCGGTAAGATGAAATTGTTATGTATTTTACCAGGATATATCGACGTTTACTCTAGCTTTTCGCTTTGCCACAAGAGTGATGTGACATTAAGTTTTGATGTTGAGTCATGTTCAACAAAATATATCGGTAAATGGAGATCTTGATTAACATCATCCACTGTACACTGTAATTTCCTGGAAAGAGATGACAACGGCATGATAAAATAGAAGCAGGTCTCCTCTGAATGAAATGTTACGTTACTGGTTTCTAAACATAAAGAAGCCAGATCTAGGAAAAATTCAATAAGGATTGATTCACAATTTTTTTAACAAGAAAATGAAACTATCGAACTGGTAATGATGCACTGGATGTCATGACAATTTAGTGGTAGCGTCTCTATGAAGTTAGACTTTTAAATATCTACCCATACATTTAAATGGTGGAGAAATTCCACTACAAATATAGGGATTTATATGTCCATGATAATAGCAATATGTGTAAGGTCTCTACATACATGTACAGCTAATGAACAAGACGCTTTAGTACACGTGGCTTTGGATAACTGGTTTGCTTCTTGCAGGACAATGTGAGAAACTGAAAATGATTACTCTATCTGGCAATAAATAAAATATCACACAGTCAAGAATAAATTCTCCTACGGCAAATAAAAATATTAAAAAAATTGCTAGAATTATTTTTTGACACCTGGGATTTTATTTACCTGATGTTGTAATCTGTATATGTTTGATTATCAGTAAGAACTATATTTATGAAATCATCTACGCATTGATTTTAGTATCGGCAATCAATAATTTTCATACATTGTCCTTTAGCTGGGCGCCCGGCGCTGCCCTATCATAAACTGCGCTTAAATATGATATTTTAATTCATTCAATGTATATTATTATAAAGTAAATTCTCTATGCATATTAATATATTATATTGTACAAAATATAATAGTTATTTCAAGGGTAAAAAAATGAGTTGGATTACAACAGCTAGCATCGACGAAAAACATATAGCGCTCCAGCCGTAGTCTGTATGGTGGGAGTTATCATCAGATTGAAAAATATAGTTTAAAATGAAGATTTTGCGCATAAATGTATATATTTGCGTATGCGCACAGATAACCAGTTTAGTCGACTTACATGTGTCAAGTTATATTATTTTCCATTTTGTAGCAGCTACTTTTGATCGGCTAAAAGCCCGTAATAAAACAATCCACAAAAATACAAGCATTTGACCCATCTTGTGCCGCTCTGAGATATTGTGTTGCGGAGGAGATACATTTTTAGGAAACTGTAGTCAAACAAACAGATAGACACACACGCAATCATGGTTAGTTTTATAATTTCCATTAATCTAGGTAAAATACAGAATCATTATCGATATCAACATCTCCCTCAATACGGAAACTCAGGCCTTAGAGACGATAATGGATACGCCAGACATGGAGTATCCTGTGAAGTATAAATTTTACTGATAACATGTCTTACTTACTAAGCAGAATTGCCACACATTTTAACAAAAGAAAACCGAATATGAAGCTGGCTCTTAGTTTAACTGGCTGAGCTGCCTACAAGAGATAAGTATGTTGTAATTCTTCTGTTTAATAGATACATGTATAATAGCCTTTTCACCAAGTATTTAATATAAAATGGATTTAGTATTTAAGATGGTTAAGATAAATATCTCTTTGCGAATATTCTTCTTTGAAATTCCAGGAACTGCTTATTTCACGAGCACTTGTATAGAAACCAATTATAATGCAGTTAAAATGTTATTTGTGTGATGGAGCTTGAAATATGTGTTTTCTGTTTGTTAGTTGCTTCCCTGGGATCTGCAAGGTTTAACTAGTAGGTGACTTATTGTAGAAAATTGTATAGAATAATACGCTGTCAAATTCTTTTTATATATAAATCATGGAATGCCCTGCCAATGACTAGTTTCAGTCATTCATCATATACGACCTAATTATTTTTAATGTCAATAAATTTTTAACATAGTTTGTGTTTTGATTCGAAGATGCTGGTCTTCATTTGATTCGATCTATTATTTTTTCAATTAATATATCTATTTATCTAATTTTATTTCTATGTGTCTATAAATCAATCCAACCGTATCCTTTTTACTGTCTTTTTATGGTAGAGTTCTGTTCGATTCGAGGACATAAATTCTCTCATACTTTATTTTTAGAAGGGGTTAGTTTATTGCCATTCGCCTTCAGCGCATGAACCGGGAAATGGCAACGAGGTTGCTGCGACATATAATGAATGAGATAATTCGAATGCGCTGACTCCTCAATACTATTCCAAAACTTGTGTCTTGTGTAAATGTCCTGGCATTGAGGAAAATAATATGTTTCTCTTCCTCACTCTCTCTACATATAGCTATCAATTTTTAATCATACTTTATGAAATGTAAAAGATAATTTCTACTTCCGTACCTTAGTTCTGGTCTTTCCTATTAAATTTTATATTGTTTCTCGGAAGAACTGGCTTATGTAACTGCCTTTTCATCCCTTTGATTTGTATGGATCTATCTTCAGGGATGGTTTTCAGCAAAAATGCGAGGGTATTTATTAGGGTTTTATTCATAACTGAAAGGGAATCAGGCACGATGAAAATTACACGTACTAAAATAAACCAGCGTTATGATGGATTAACCGGAAAAAAAGGAGGTAGACACTATATATTTTAAATGAAGCTGCATTATGATATATCTACAAGGCTATACTCTTCTAGGGGATAATCATATTCAAACATAAGGGACATTAATGTTTACAAACTTAAGCTATCTTTAAAAGAAACGTGAATAGTCACCAACATCTTCACATTAAAGTTCGAATGAGTAATATTCCAAATACAAAAACGAGTTAATGCTGAAATTTGTAACTCATGATGGGTTATTAAGCAGATAAAGAGCTCTGAAAGACCTGGTAGTGTTAATTCAAATGTCCGTTGGAAAGTAAGCCTAAATTCTACTATCTACTCTAAACGTTGTTCAACCAACGTAGTAGGCACTATCACTACATTTAAATTGGTAAATTACGTTATTATTATGGGGCGGAATGCACCGTAGATTCGGTAAGATTCTATTACTGTTTTTATAAAGACCAAAACACGTACATTGGACGCAAAATAGCATGATTCTACGGTTCGGCTGATTTACTTAGAGAATTTATAACTTACTGACCCTAAACCATTAGAAAAGAATATAAGGCCACAATATGGTATTCTGTTTGGAAAATTATGGTTATTTTCATTTAGACAACTAACCTAATCATATTGAGAGGATATTGAGTATTAGATAAAGTATCAATAATCCTTCTCAATTTTTTATTCAATTGTGTGTATAACAGATCATAAGGGATTGATATGTTGAGATCAAATACAAATTAACTAATCTGTTTCGTAAGCCAAAAATACAATGATCTAGACGTGTGTTTACGGTATATAGATGTATGGTTAGTCGATAGATGTTTGTTGCTAGTACATCAAAGAAAGCTAAAGTTACACTCTCCTTCATATGTATACTGTAACGCGAGGTTCATGTTATCAAATAAGGAGAAACAGTTTTTGTCTTCGTTTTATCATTAAAGAGGCAAAATGTGTGGTCTACATATCGAAAGGATTTATGAGTTCAGATAATAATTGTTCTTTCCAGAAACGTACAAAACTATTCGCCATTGTTGGTACAAAGACTGAGCCCAAGAATTTAGTATCTATTTGTTTATACATTACATTTTTAAAAGTAAATTATACGAATGTAGTGGCGAGTTTCATCAACTAAACAAATATGGAATAGAAGGAGGCGCAAACTAGTTACAATATAAAAGTCAGAACAAATATTTATTTGTTTAAATAAGGACGCAAGTAAGTTACTAATATCATAAAAGTACATGAACTTATAAATAATCTTCGAATTTTTATAATATTCGCAAAGGAAAACACGTTTTAGACAGTATTTACTATATAATAGTAACTGTGGAATATAGCTATCCATTTGAATCCTTGTGTTGGTTTGAACCTATCACAGATATAATGTGTTTTTATAAGTTTAAGCTAAGCAATATATGTTCTCTATTTCTTTCCCTAACTATACATATTCATTCTTAAACATGTCTAGATTTAATGCTAATTTATCTAAAAAATTAGGGATTACCCATTCTCGATTTTATGTCCTGGGTGTAACTTCGCCTTTTTATTTCAATTAAACAAAATGAGAGGATACCTTATTACTCACGAAAGATTGCAGAAGTTGTATCTTTTCCTGTGTTGTTTGTTAATACTTTTAATCAACATATTTAATTACACATACATTGTACCGTGTATAACGATATTTAATGATTTTTTCCGGTGTACGATTTGCAGATTCCGAACTTACGCCGTCCTCGGAGCGAAATAATCTTCCATAACACGTTGCGTTTAAATCTGAATATGATATTTGTCCAGCGTTGAGTAGCAGTCCATAAATGCTAATGCATAATAGATAAAGCAATAGTTACCCAGAGTATAAAGATCGATCGGTAACAAACGAAAGAACTTCGAATGATCCGTTTGCCCTTCCGATCTATTAGTAAATCAAATGAAATATTATTACCATTTCCCCCGGGTAACTTTATAAGCAGGTCACACCAATATTTCTGGGTAGCAAAAACACTAAATTTACGTTAAGAATTACTTTATGTGTGACAACAAAGGAAATCAAATATTATTGATATAAAAAATACACATCTCTCAGACAATGCAGTGTAGACCTATTTGTATGAACCTATAATCCAAATTGTATAATAAGCTGCGGCTACTCAGAAGATTGCATTATAAGGAATAGTAATTGTTTCTTTTATTGCTATGCTTGTATTGTGATCGATATATTGCACTTACAAGCAAGATTACCTGTCCAGATTATTTATAACTTCGGTTTATACTATATTTGGAAAGCGATAAACAAATGATGTCCATCGACTATAGGTTTCCCCCTGTAACCCGAAATACACAGGCTTAAGTGTTTTATTGAAATAATACTCGGGGGATTGAAGGTTTGACAATGATGTATTCTTTTTGCCGCATATAGATATCACGTGTCTTTTTGCGTTGTGGAAATGTTCCTGAATGTCGTTAGTATTAACAGGATAGCTGGCGTGTCCAGACGTTACACATTAAGTCAGTATCTTTGCGAATTTAAAGCTGCGGAGTTTCACTAATATGTTCTTTATGCAACTTTTTGTGCCCTTTCCTCTTACTTCACGTTTAATTGAGTTAACCTTTTTTCTATTGTTTACTTTAATAGTACGCGACCACCCTTATGCACGTTATAGATATAAGATGTGAATTGAATTTTTTTCATTACACGTCATCACTGATTGACTTTGTTGTTTCTCTTCTTCGCCCTTTTCTGAGTGGCTATTTTCTATTAGTCAGCCATTGTCCCCTTCTCTGAGACGAATAAACTTAAAATGCAAGAAGGTACAAGGGTACGTTCGCTGAATTTTTTAAAGGTTTTCTGGGTAAGTATGAACTTCAAAGGTGACTACATAACCTAATGCTTATTTACGTCTTATCGTTACGAGGGGGCGTGCAATAAGTAAAGCCCGTGACCCACTTCCAGTTGTATGATCTAGCTGAATTTTCGCATGCCCAATGATTCATATCTCTACGGGGTATATGGCAGATTACAGCTCTGAACTTATTGTGGTTTCTGTTTTAGGGCGTTTCAACTGAGCCAGGTGTGAAATGGAGCCTGTTAAATGTCGAGGAGTGATCCGGTTTTTGTATTTCAAAGAACGCACACCACAGAGGACTTTGGATGAAATAAAAAAAACTTATGATGAGAATGTGCCATCATATGACCTTGTAAAACGCTGGCACAGTGAATTCAAACATGACCGGATGTCTGTGGAAACAGCTCCCAGCCCTGGTTACCCCCTTCTGCAATTGATGAGGCATCTGTTTGTCAAGTTGAGGCTGCCATTTTGGAACATCGGCGCCTTACTATTCACGAAATAGCCCAAGATGTCAAGATAAGTACAGGGTCTGTGGAAACTCTCATTCATGACCATTTGCATATGCATAAGGTGTCTGCCAGATGGATTCCCAGGTTGTTCATTGCTCACACCATTCCAGAAGCGAGAACGCGTAAAGAGCTCGAGAATCAATTTGGAGATGTGCCAAGAAGATGAGTCAAAGTTTTTATAAAAACTGATAACACAGGCTGAAACCTGGGTTCATCACTATGATCCAGATATCAATCCCAGTCAATGCAGTGGAAGCACTTGGACTCACCATCTCCAAAAAAGGCAAGGGTACAGCCCTCCGCTGGCAAGGCCATGCGCACAGTCTTCTGGGACCAGGACGGTGTAGTGATGACAGATTTCCTGGGCAAAGGGTACCACAATTACAGGAGCCTATTATGCTTCACTTTTGAGGAAATTAAGGGTAGCTCTCAAAATCAAGAGGCGGGGCAATATCAGCAAAGGTACCCTCCTCCTGCAGGACAACGCTCCGGTCCACAACTCGTATGTCGCCAGATCAGAAGCACGGGCATGTGGTTATTAAATCCTTCCCTATCCTCCCTACTCTCCTGACCTTGTACCCTCTTACTGTCACCTTTTCCCAGCTATGAATTGTTTTTGAAATGAAAGCGTTTCCCAAATAGTGCAACCTTGATTTCTGAAGTCACGTCGTGGTTGGATGACCAACCTTGAATGTTCTACAAAAACGGTTTCCAAAGCTGCATCAAACGATGGGAGAAAAGCATAACTCTGGGTGGTTCCTATGTAGAGAAAGACTAATAACTGTGCCAAATTTCGTTGCGCTGATGCTATGGGAAGTGGGTCAGACGAATTACTTATTGCACGCCCCTCGTATATTAAAAATTTTGGACACTGCAAAATTCATTTCATATTTATATCCTTTAATATGTATCAGTTTTATTTATCAGCTACATATCTGCATTGTAAGTAATCTTATCATTTATCAATACCTATCTCTCTCTCTATCTATCTATATATATATATATATATATATATATAGAGAGAGAGAGAGAGAGAAAGAGAGAGAGAAAGGGAGATTGTCTGGTTGAGAAAATAATTATATAATCTCTCAGTCTGAAACTTTTATTGCTGATTGCTCGCTAGGTTAGAGTTTCGTGATGGCATCGTATTACAAGTATAAAATTCTTACTTGTGACACGTCGGCTTGGGTCAGAACTGGTTGAGGTGACCAGGTCCTTTTTTTTCGGTTGAGGAATGTTCAATGCACTGTCGGATTTCGCGAGAGTTTACTAGATCTGCGTCAGTTAATAGGCTTTCTTGCGTGTGTGCCATGTTATTTAGAGTGCTCGCCTGGCATGCGAGGCGCTCGGCTTTCAGATACCTAATTCGGATGTGTCCAACTGATGAGGCGAAAATGAGTGTAAAACTCGAGTCTTAGAATTCTGGTCTGTGAACTGCGACGTTTTCTGCCTGTTAAAATAGGTATATATTCTCTCTATTTGTGATTTCTCGCTAGGTTAGCGTGTTGAATTGGAATCGCCATTACGAGTATAAATTTCTACTTGTTCAGTAAGAAGTAAATTCAATCTACTGTCGAATTTCGCCGCGGTTTGCTTGATCTGTCAAGTGATTGACATGTTTGCTCAGTTGGTAGAGTTCAAATCCCGTGTTCGGATGAATCTGACTTATGAGCCCAAAATAAAGGCTAAAAACGAGTTTTTCAGTTTGTTGGCTGTCATGGCTGTTGTAAGCCGCGACGTTATCTGGCTGTGTAAATAATAATAATAATAATAATGATAATAATAATAATAATAATAATAATAATAATAATAATAATATATTCCTTTACATTCTGAATGTATATATGTCTATATATATGTATATATATATATATACATATATATATATATATATATCAGTAGTGAACATTCCTCAGCTTAATAAACATTTATTTTATAATATATATATATATATATATATATATATATAATTCATTGAACTTCAAGATATTGAAATGGATTAGATTACAGATTAGTGAATCTAGTGGTTTCATATCTCAGCATATGAAATTAGAGTTTATATATTTAAATTTCATTTAGAAAAATTACATTCAAAATAAAAATTAATTGTTTGAAACAAAGATACAATGTTTAAAATAGTTTCTTTAATTTATGGATTTTAAATTTTAGTGCATCTCCTTAAGAGAAAATCATCAGCAAAATATTAATATAAATTTAGCAAAATAATTTCAATTTTGCTAAATCTATATATCTAAAAAAATGAACGTGTGTGCGTGTCTGTGCGTCTGTCTGTGTACATTTCCCTACTCTGTCAATTTTCAGTCTAGAGACTCGAAATTGGATATACAGGGTACTGATATTTGGGAAAATCTTTGTAATCGGTTTTCAACCAGAAATATGGCTGTTAAAGGGTCAAAATTCAATAATTTGATCTTTGAGAACTCTACTAAACTCCTCCGCCAATTTTGGGTCTAAATATTTGAATTTTCGATATAGGTTTCTTGGGCATGGATCTAACTTAATAACTTGACTTGAGCCCAAAAGAATACATTTTAAGGGGTCATAATAGGGGTCAAAGTTTTAAAAAATTTACCTCTTCGGTCTCTACCAAATTACTCAGACAATTTCTGGTCATAATATTTAAAATTTTATATAAAGGGTATTCAGAGATAGAGCAAGCCTTTTAATTAGTTTGGGTCGAAAATTTAAGCTTCCGAGAGGTCAAAGTTCAAAAGAGTTGACCTTTGCGGTGTCTAGCAAACTACTCACCGAATTCTTGGTATAATCATTTAAAATTTACACATAACGTGTATTCAGACAGGCGGAAAGCATTTTAATCAGTTTTGTGGCGAAAATTTGGTTGCCAAAATGTCAAAGTTGAAAGAGTTGACCTTTTCCGATTCTACGAAATTTCTTCGCCAATATTTGGTTAAAAGACTTGAAATTTTAGATGCAGGTTACTTGGACAAGAGTAAAACTTTATATTTTGATTTGAGAGGAAAATAATTCATGTTAAGGGGTCAAATTGACGTCCAATATATAAGAATTTACCTCCGCGATCTCTACGAAATTACTCAGACAATTTTTTTGTCTAAATAGTTGAAATCTGACATAAAATGTATTCATACGTAAGGCAAGTTATGAACAGTATATCGGGCCCTAGCAAAGCCGGGCTGAATTGCTAGTAGCATATATAAAGACAATATTAAAGATTTAATCGCATTAAGGAAAAGTGATATGATATTTGGCATCTACATAAAATATTAATCCTTGAAGATGTAGGATATCATTATTTATTTCCATATTGGTTGAAGAGTTGTAGAATGGAGGTAAAAAAAACAAATGCCTCTGGTAAGCCATCCAAAGTAGTATGGTGTAATCTTTTGCGATTAGAATTACTCCGTTTAATTTCATTAGTTGCAGCAGTAGTATGTTCCTTTGCATAAATACAGATCCAAATGGTGGAAGTTCAATTAAGCCAAAGGCCAAAATAAAATATAGTTATATTTTGGATTTGAATTAAAGCAAGAACCGAGAATTTTGAAACTTAGAACCAAATGGTTAGCATTTTTAAACAACCGCTTAAGCGCAAATATTAACCCCTAATAAATCGAAAAATTACATATCATATTTTTTTTTATTCTGAGTGAATGCTTAAATAAAGTGGGTAGCAGAAAGAAAGATTAATATTTTTGGATACTCAATATATTATCTTTTTCGTTTTTTACACTCATTCCCTTTCTCTGTATTCTTAAAGGAATTTAATCTTTAATATGTTCTTTGTATATGTTGTTTAGCAAAATAATTTCAATCAAATATTGATATTTTGCTAGTGATCTTTATCTGAGGAGAGTTACTTACACTGAAAATACATGGACTATAGAAATTATCTTTATGTTGTATTCTTTGTTTTAAACAATATTTTTTTAATTTGGAAAAGCAATTCTTTCTTAGTTAAATTTAAATATATAAACTCTAATTATTAATTGATTATATATATACATATGTGGGTGTATGTGTGTGCGTTAGCGTGTTTGTGTGTGTGTGTTAGCGTGTTTGTGTGTGTGTGAATGCGTGTATGTTTTATAGGTAATCTATGTATTTTTCTCTTTCTGGAGGATGTATTTTTTGACAATAGAATTCTTCCATATATATTTTTTTTTGATATCCGTATCTTCGTCCGCAGATGCATTCCATGTTCAATAAAGCGAAAATATAATAAAGTATGTAGTCGCATGAAAACGAAACCGACATGAGTTTTTTTTTTCTTTCTTGTGTATTTAACTCATTTGAGCATGGCCTATTACCACAAGATAAAAAAAACGTTCTTTTTGGTATGACGTCAAGCGAAAATCGTTTTTTAGCAAATCCGCACGAATGCATTTGCAATCTTTAACGATATTTATACAATAACTGAATTGTATTTGGGCAGTTGAATATTTATCACAAGGTTTCTTACAGTTGTTCTTGTGAGATCCATGCCTAATGATATCAGGACGTCGTAAGAAGGATTACCCGAGCGTAATTGGGAACACAAAAACTCTGTGGAACGATACACAAATTATCTACTTAGAAAGCTTTGTCTACAAGTCGTTTTCTCATACATAAGCATGAAATATTGTTTGTACCATATTGTCACGCTTGTCGTACTCCTTTCCATCCTAAGCAAACTCTATTGGACGTAATTGATTACTATTTCGGACTATGCCTAACAGGAAATTATAAGATGTTAAATAACAATGTCTGTCAATATTCATCAATACATCGTGTTTGAGGAAATCACTCAACTTGATTTCGAGTTGATTTGATAGTCTTTTAAAACAAAAAAAGCGTACATTATGCGGTACTCCCCCAAATGCTGCAGCATTATGTTACTTTGGTATTAGCTAACTTTTGTATATATATATAAAGTATGCATTCTAATTATGGAACTTTCTGGAACTGAAGAATTGTTCTCGTATGCATTAACAACAAACTAAATAACCTTCTTTGAAATTAACACTGAAATAATACAATCACCATTTAAAGTAGTCTGAAATCGACGTCCTAATTAAATTCCTATTGCAACATTCTATCGTGTTAAACATTTCAAGAATGCATCGTAACAGCGTTCTGTACATGTGAGAACATTAGAGGATTTTCAAAGAAATGGAACTAGGGCAATAAGAATTATTGATATTTTGTTGGATTGGCACTCTTACAGATTCTGACGATTGATTATTCCTGACGCCACTTCCGATAACGAGTTTCTGCGATCAGACAGTCTGCGGCTGAGATTAAAAAAAAAAGTAGGTCGTAACCATACCGTGTCATTCCAGTTGAATGGACATACATTTCTGTATTTTCTGGTAATGTATACTTCATTTCACTGTTTTCAAACCTCCTCATTCTTCTTCCAACATTTACACCACATCATATTCTCAGTTCAATGTGCAATACTAGTTAAAGATTCAGAATAACGAGTGTGATGTACAGGATTTGATATCGTAGTAAGACGGCTCGAATATTTTTTATGTAATATGCCTATGATTAGCAGGACTGCGATACGAGTATACTTTTTTGGTTCATAAGGATTAAGCCAGCCCTAGTTACTAAATGTTTAAGGTTATCCGTGAGGTGCAACTTCGTGTCGCACACACAACAAATATCACCATTTTCTGCGGCAAACATATGCTTGACATGCCGGTTCAGGAATACATTTGTAGCAGGTTGACGGTACACTATTACGTGTAGTACCGGCTTGTCGCCCACTTGCCAGGCGAATTTATTCTGGGGTGAATCTCCTCCAGTGAATTAAACGCGCCTCTAGAAAGCTGGAAATTTCTACGATTCGGCGCTGTACATCCAGCGCTGAGCATTCTAGAATATTTTCTTATATGGTACTTGGGAGGCTACTCGTTGCTTAAGTTCGGTGATCTGGCGAGAACCGGTGCGTCAACATAATTGTGCCGTATGACTATATTGTAGTACACTTAAAAACTGCGTAATATTGTTTTTTGAGAGAAAAGTACATAAACTCGAGCAATGAAAGTTGCATTTGGTATGAGGTGCATGAAGGCAGAAAGAATAAAAATTACTTCTGCTGGTTGTAAATAGACGGTTTCTAGATATGAACACTTTACATGGAAAACAATCTAAGATTTGAGACCAATCAAGAACCTATCTTGAACATAACGATACCATAGAATAAGAATAGCAATGTTTGTTCTGTCAGCACGTCTCTTTCTGATATATTAATAAACTGGGCGATGCTTTATAGATTTTAATTTACGTCCTTGTAATAATTTTATTCGAGTTTGGAGCAAAAAGTGCAATTTCACTTAAAACATGTTCAATTAGAAACTAGTATTAGTTATTATTTGGCAGTAATATTACTTTAGGTAAATATGGATGCACTTGCTTATCCTGTAAGCTGATGTCAACTTGTTAAGGTAAGCTATAATAACAAATTACATGTATTCATCTCATGTAAGTCGTGCCATATAATATTGCAAAGTTTAACTTGAATTAAGTTTTTTCTCAAAAATAAACATGTATGTCTTTTTAAATAGTGCGCATTGAATCCCTGCCGTTTTTCTTAAAGAGATACGTAATTTACAAAAAATATTTCTCTCATCATCTCCTTTAAAGAACATACATGTTATTCTAGAAAGGATCAGAGAAATGAATTTATGGACGTTTTAAGAGCAGATATATTGTCCGAATGTACAGAAACCTCATCATACAAAAAATCAATAGAAATAATGTAGTATTATGTTTAATACATAAATCTGTCACACAGTTACACCTAATAGATAAGAGAGAAGAGTAATTGAATAAATACTAATCTAAAGTTGTTTTATCTGTCCGCGACAATATCCTGGTTCTGTTTTAAGATATCCCAATGTATATCATCGTATGACTTCATTTGAATTAAAAGTCATTAATTATTGATGTCAATCAAAAGTTCAAAATAATGATGGAATAGAATTTAATTTTATTTATGGTAATAGTTCCGATAGTTGGTTTGTATCCAAACCTTTTCAAAATGACCATCGATATTTTTCGATTGTAATGAGACAAAACAGACACTCAATCAAATCTTTTTTTTAGTATTTCTCATATTAACTGAGTCCATTCTTTTTACGCCTCGAGCCTAGACCGACACATGTGTATTCAAACACTAATATCATAACAATGAAAGTAATATGTCTGAAAAAGGCAGAGCTGTTCTGTGGTAGCACGGTAACGAAAACGAACTCTTCCTCTTAAAGTGGAATACACAATCTGTGATGCGTGGGAGGGTTCATTTTGGGTATAAAACGGGTTCGTTATTTCGTTTTTATTGTCTTTCAATATGGTTCAGCGAATACAAAGTAGATATGCTTGAGGAAAAAAGTTAATGGAAGAATAAATAACATTAAGACATTATACTTTACAATAAATAATGTAGGATGTTTTATGTAATGTTGAAATTTGAATCTTATAAATAAGTTCAGTTTGTTTAACTGTAACTGCTTAACCTTTATAAAGAAAGATATAAAACCGGAAGGTCAAATATGCAGTTTCTTAAATATGGGTTAAAATACGATATTGTGTGTAAGTGGCTTTAGTTTTAATAAGTGTCCGGTTTGACAAGTGAATAACATGATTTTTACAGAGTAACGTAGGAACAGATCGATATATTTTAGACACATCGTAAGCTTTTACTAAATACCAATTACTAGCGGGGAGACCTGACTTTGTCCGGGCTTGAATGATGATCAACACAAGATCCATCCTTCCATACATTTATTGCCATTGAAATCGGTGAAATCTCTTATTATTAAATCTAATCGATTGATTGCTCTAGTTAAACACCCTCGCGGTGTACCAGAGGAAAGCCATATATACTTTAGTCAACAATATACTGTATTCTACATTGCACCGTAGAAAATGTACTGTTGATTTGATAATATTATCTAAAAATATGGCTTCATTTTGAGTATAAACTGCAAAAGTAAAGTGTCATGGTCCAATTGGGCTCTAAACAGAAAATTTATTTCGAACGTACAACTGTTGACTTTATGAAATAGTTTGTACATAATCACTCCAATTGAAGTTAAACCTACAAAAAGCATTTATCTTGGTTCAATTATGCTATAAAAACTATCCATTCATTTAGAATATGCCCCTACCTTATAAGGGGACGCTCTGTTAATTTTATAGGTTGGGCGTTTCTGCTTGTGCGGTGATAAAAGATCTCAAATGTACTTGTGATGTTGGGTTGTGTAAAAGTGATAACTTTGATCAAATTCGGGCTTCTTTTGTGATTGGATTTTTTTCGATTATTGTTTATCGATTCTTATCAGACGCATTCCGAGACTGAAGCTTCAAAAGAACACTCCCAGACACATCAAGTACCTTTGTGTAAAATTTCAAATAAATTGGCGCTGCAGTTTATGAACTTACGCACACAAAGATACTTTTATATAATACCAAAGTCCTCCGACAATTTTGCTTGTAAACACTTGATATTTTAGATGTAGATTATCTAGACATGATTCAAACGTTTTACTATATATATATATATATATATATATATATATATATATATACATATATATATATATATATATATATATATATATATATATATATATAGGCACATAAAGTCATGAACAGTGCATATTGTCCGAGATAAGCCGGGCTGAACTGATATATATATATATATATATATATATATATATATATATATATATATATATATATATATAGATGATGAAAATGATGGAAATAGTATTCCGTCAAAATAGAGAAAATAAAAAGGAACAAACCGTATTATGTGTTCATCAACGTTTCGTTTTTATTTTATTTTTTATAGGAAGTCTCGAAATAAAGACGAAACGTTGATGAACACATAATACGGTTTGTTCCTTTTTATTCTCTCTCTCTCTCTCTCTCTCTCTCTATATATATATATATATATATATATATATATATATATATATATATATATATATATATATATATACTAGCAAAAGCACAGTCGTTGACTGGGTTCAAAACCAGCCTACAGAAAATGGACTCTGATTTATAAAACTACTAGCTAGGGGAACCCGGCGTTGCCCGGGTGTTTTTCGGTGTGTGTGGTCGGCAGTGGTTGGGGTATTAATGAATACCTAAGAATAAGCGACGTAAAAACACTAGAAAAACGAACGTTAAAAAAAACCTGCTTAGCGGAGGGGGGTACCTGGCGTTGCCCGAGTGTTTGTAGGTGTGTGTGGTTGTTAATGAAAACCTAAGAATAAGCGAAGTAAAGAAAGAAAACAGAAAAACGAACGTTAAAACTTATCTGAAAAATAAAGCGTTAATCAAAACCAAAACACAAAAAAATTCTAACGTAAGGCAAAGGAACGATGTTAAATGTAAAAAATCTAAAAATCTGAAAAACAAAAACAAAAATGAAAACAGAAGAACGAATGTTAAAACTTAAGCGGGGGAGGGCACCCGGAGGGGGGGATTATCAAAACATCGAGAAAAAACAAAAAAACCTAACGTAAGGCAAACGAACGATGTTAAATGTAAAAATCGAAAATACATAAAAGAAAAGAGAAAAACGATTGTAAAAACAAACAAAAAAACACGTGAAAAATGGCTTAAATAAGCCTGTTTCGATATTAAAATTTAAAAAAATCTGTGGGTACCCGGGTGTTTTGGGGTGTGTGTGGTCGGTCGGGAGTGTTAATGAAAATCTAAAAATAAGCGAAGTAAAAAAAAACAGAAAAACGAATGTTACGTGAAAAATGGCTTAAATAACACTGCTTCAATATTTAAATTTAAAAAATCGAAAAAAAAAATCGTACATCACGATTCGAACCCAACACGTTCAGATAATGAAATACCATATTTTTTCAAACTGAAACATAATTATCAAAGGATACTTACGCAGATAGATATGAAAATTCTTTATTAAAATGTGAGCCTATTTCCATTCTATGGAGGCCAGGCGCGAACGCAGACTCCACAAATTTATTATACAATCCCTATTTAAGTTAAAACATACTTATCAAAGTATTATTGTGTACATCTATATCAAAAACACTTGTAAACGTTTTTTTTTATTTCCATACCTTATGGACCAGGCGCGAACGCAGACCCCACAATTTTTTTGAACCACCGTTCTCTCAGATCAAACATACCCATTCCTGTGTCTCGATACATCTTCTATCATTATATGCGATCAGTTTTTTAAAATAGTCAACCATATAGGAGCCTATTCGTGACCACACACACACACACACACATGCACACACGCACGCACACACACATACATTCAGCTTTATATTATAGATATAAGTGTGTCCTCCGTGATATAAGCGTGTTTAAACTCTAAAATTTAAATGAAATACTATGTTATACTTTAAAAAGCAAAAATACAACGGGATAATTTTTTTAAATGAACGAACATTTATTCATTCATTTAAATATTATTTAAACGTGATCAATTTTCCTCGACATAATATTTTCTTCCATGACGTTAAAGCGAAAACAGTTTAGTAGTAAATACCTGTGTGTTTTTCGTTAGCAGCAGTATTTTCATGGATACTGTATGGGAGAGAACGTGCGTGATACGTGTTGTAAAATGTTTAAGATTGGATTCTCCGTGATATCAGTTTTTTTTTTATTTATAAGCTACACCATAACGCAAATATTTGCAGAATAAACAAATATCTATTTGTTTAAAACTAATATTTCGACGTGATATTTCTTCCTCAGAATAGTTCTTTTTCTCCAGTGAAATATGAAAGTCTAAATTATGTATCTATTTTTGGTTAAATTATTCATTTAATTTCGTTGTTTCTCCTGTCATAAATGCTTAGGTTACAAAAAAAAAATCGTTACTTTGTTACTTTTATAATTTACTCAAGGATTATGTTTAATATGATTATTATAAATTATTTTTAATCATTTTATTACTACTAACTATTATATTCAAATTTAGCCATGTGTACTCTGTGGTTCTCCGGTTTTACACTACCATGTTCTTACTGAATTTGGCAAACGTCTCCCCACAGCCCCCATACGTTTGATGTTATATTTAACAGCATATATTCGGCATAATCACCTTGACACATCGGTTCCCGTCAGATCACCGAAATCAAGCAACGTTGAGCTTGGTCATTACTTAAATGGGTGACCAATTTGAGAAGTCCAGGTGCTGTATGTAGGAGGACGTCGACACCTCCCTGCAAGAAGTTGCACAAACCTAACGTCGTCATCTCCCCTTACGTGGATATACACGCGACTGGGACCGCTTGTGAATTTCATACTCCCATGAAACTTCCTCCTTCGGAGGAAGCCGGTTAAACCCTGAATAGGGTTGGTGCTGACTTCGCACATATTTAACAGCAGCTGCAGACTCTAAAGTCTACATTTTAATTCTGGTGTGTCACTTACGCATTAGCAACTGTATTGGGCACTAAAATCGTCATATACAATCATACCATAGATTTTTTAAAGAACAATGGAGAACGCGGCCGTATATTGTTAGTTCTCATGCTGAATTTTTTCCCAAGGTATATTAAGTTGAGAAAGGGAATCATCTTCTATTTACACTAAAAGGTCATTGAAAACTCATACTGTGTAAAACCGTTTTTTTTTTTTTACGGTGTGTAATAAGACTAATGAGAAGTGGACAAAAAACATTGTGGGTGCTTTAACCATTTAAAAATCCAAAATAGAACAGCTTATAAAAAAGTCAATCATTTGAGTCGTATAACGCTGGTCTGCGACTTTTAGTTTTGGGAGAGATAGAGTTTGAAAATATGGAGACGGTGAGACATGCAGACGCAGTGAGTTTTATAAATTAGATTATAGATTATAGATTTTTTTTTACACAGTGATCAGCACTTATCAAGGCCCGGAAGCCACTCAGGGATAAGGGTTATTGCAAGTACATTACGTTACTGTGGAGATTTGATGAAGTCTTTACTTAAGGGGGCGGTTCATTAGGAATTTGTTAACGTTGGACTTGAAGACATCCAAGTTGTAGTCCGGTGGGAAGCAGGCAGACGGAACAGATGATTGCTTTTCATACTTACAGACACTACTGCAATAAACAGTACAGGGTGTAACTATTGTCGCTGGTCTAAGCATTCGGAATATGCAAGAGAACAAACTTTGACTCCATTAGCAAGGCATGTTTCCCCCTGGTCACTGTGAACTGTTGCGATAATTAAGAGAAATTTAACATTTATAAAATCAAATACAGGCTTAATGTAATTAAGACGATCTATAGTGATAGAATGACGGTCAATCAAATCATGCACAGAGGCACGGGACAAGATCAAAGTGTAGTAAGTGTTCTTCAGATGCTGCACTTCAATTTCTTGATCTCTGTCAGTAGATGAGAAATCCTTCACGACTGAGACAATTTGATTTTTGTTCTTTTCTCCACATTAGAAAACGACCCTGGTCTCTAACACTGTCCTGTGGGGAGGCATTGTAAATAGCGACAGTACTCAACTTTTAAGAACTTAATTTTAAAGTGGGAAAATAATTATAAACGATAAATAATGATATTTATCCATCCATCTATCTATCCATCTATCTATTTATCTATATATCTATCTATCTAGCTAGCTAGCTAGCTAGCTATCTGTCTATTAATCTATACATATATATATATATATGTATATATATATATAATGATCGATCTATCTATTTGCTTACCAATTCATATATATATATATATATATATATATATATATATATATATATATATATATATATATTGATCGATCTACTTGTCTACATGCATGTGTCAATATATATATAATGGAAGAGCGACAGCGAAAGAAAGAAAGGCATGATAGAAAATAAATGATCCGAGAAATGAAGAATATTACAATTTCTTTCCATAAAAAGGCAATCATTTTTCCCTGACCCCATGTACCTAATTTCTAGAAAATATTGAAATCGATTTTCTATTTATTCATGGTCTATTCTGGAGAGTATCTACCATTGCTAACAAAGGGTTCGATACTATCGTAAACAATTAAACGAATAAAATATGTCTTCATTATTTAAGTTTCTCAAACTCTTCGAGTCTTATTATATTTTTCTCGAAAATGTTAAAACTTGCTCGTGGCAATATCAACAATTGAACGAAACAAGCGTCGAAGAGAGACTATCGATTTGAAATTATTGAGAAAAATTTGGCTCGAGGCTCATTTAATAAAACTAACGTTTCACTGATTGAAAGAAAAGGAAAAAAATACACAGGAATTTTATTTGATTTTGATTTTCGTAGTCTCGCCTATTTACGAATAATACAAATCGAGACGAAGAATAGAAAAGAAATTAAAAATGGGAAAGATGATGACGAGCAAGAGAAAGAGGAAACAATGATAAAACGAACATATAAGTCGCTGAATAGGAAATTCATCAGGAAAATTAAAATAATTGATTAGGAAGATGAAGTTTCTTTATTTTGTGATCGGTCTGTGGGCACTATTCCCTCTAGCTCTGAGCAATCTTTAACGGAATAAATTGAGTGATTCTTAAACAAATTCAACAAAACGAATCCGATACGAGAAACGATTAAGTTTATTTTGTCTTTAGAATTAACGATTTGTTTTCTATTGAAAAACTAATATCAGTTTGTGTCTATGTGTGGTGCCGGTATAGTTAGTTATATGATTAATGTGCGATTAAATGTTTTAACAATACGTTTAAACTTATGTGAACAATGCAGTGTCCCGCAGCAGGGAAAAATAGAATAATGAAAATTGCAAACTGCTGGGGGTCTCGTTAAGTAACGAGATTTTTCATCATCACGTATGTAAAGCAGATGATGCCAGCGTGAACGAAAAGCCTATTTTTTTCAAAGACGAAGCGAATTTGTAGCAGTGTGCTTTGACACCAGTGTGTCTGACTTTTAAGTAGCGAGTGATTTGATTTCAGTGTATCGGATTTTTTGGAGTAAGGTGCTTTGTCAGCAGTGCGTTTGATTTTGGAGTAGGGAGATTTGAGAGTAGTTTATTGGATTTTGAATTAGCGATGTTTTTTACAGCAGTGTGTTTGAGTTGACAGAAGCCACATTTTACAGCTACATATTGAATTTGAATCCGGGGCTTTGGCAGAAGTGTATTGAATTAAACCCCGAAAATTGTCAGTTGAAAGTGCAAAATAGTTAACGATTGATTATTTTACAACATAAATGAAAAATATTGGCATGTTTTTACATGATGAGTAAAATATTAGAAACGGCGAAATAGTCAGCTGAAATAAAATTCAATTATTTAAAAAAAAAATATTTGTATTAATATGTGGAAAATATTTCAGATTTAAATGCGAATTTCTAATAAAAACGTTTACGCACGTTGCGGTTTCATTTTTTATACATTAAAGTGGCAGATATCCACACAAATATGCGCAACAAATTACTATTCGTGAGATTAAAAATTAAGATTGTAAATGAATGTTTTGGATTTGTTTTAGATGAGCATGGATGATTAATAATATCTGGAGTATTTCTCATCTTTGATGTAATTTCCTGTAATAACATTTGTGCGCAACAGTAAAAATTGTTGCGTCATCTCAGTTCTAAGTGAAAGCTTCCGATGGTTAGAATTACTTCGGACTCAAACATTACAAGAGTAAACTACACCAGTTTATTTAACTAAAGGATTCCGTTTGAAATCCCGTACGTATTCCGTAGTTCGACATTAATGTACTGAAATGAAAAGTAGATAATAGGTTACATACGCCGAATTATTGTGAGAGTAAAAGTTAAAATAGAGTCAGTATAATACAAATGATTCATCATAATTTTGTCCACGTGTTCACGTTTCCATTTTGTATCGTTTCATTTAATTTTTAAGACTAAAGCGTGTGTTTATTTTGTAACAAGATATGGGTGGCGAGGTGAATGTACCTGTAATGAGTTACCTGCTACATGATCCTTAAAAGGCAAAACGATTTTCCAATTTTTAAAGCTGTTCACTCTTTTGGTGAATAGTCATAAAATATTTTCTTTCAGCATTTTCTGTCAATCCACTATAATAAAGACCGATGATGAAGTTTTATTTCCCCCGTTTATCTCTCTCATTATATTCCTTTTTTGCTATCTATCTATCAATCTACGTATCTCTATATTTCTATCTATCAATCAATCTATCTCTCTCTATATATATATAGTTATTTATAAAATATATATGGCGATTAAGCAGCTATGCTTGCTGGGTGTGGGGATGTTTTTTAGCGATGTTTCGAAATTAACTCTTTCCATATATATTTTTAATGTGGTGAAATAAATTCTTTTGAGAGTGCTCGACTGTTTTAGGAGCTAAGTATAACTACTTCATTTACTCACATAAAATTAATATACGACACTATAGATTTATGCGTAAACTTTAAGTATTTACTTCAAAAGTGCTCAATACGTAGGTAGAGCTAGTTAGCAATTTATAAAATATATATGGCGATTAAGCAGCTATGCTTTGAACATTTTGAAGTAAACAGATATGGAAAGAGTTAATTTCGAAACATCGCTAAAAAACATCCCCACACCCAGCAAGCATAGCTGCTTAATCGCCATATATATTTTATAAATTACTAACTAGCTCTACACATGTAAAACACGTGTAAAACGCTTGTGGAAAAGTAAATTGAAAGAAAAAGAAAAAAGTGATTATCTACCGATTTTTATTGTAACTGGGATGTAATTATACAGTACATATATATATATATATATATATATATATATATGCATATGTATACGTATATGTATGTGTATGTGTATATATATAGAAGGAAAAAAAGAGAAAGAGAAAAATCAATTGAGAAAGAAAATGCCGATATGAAACTATATACAAATATATAGAGATTTAATCATTTATCCAACAAGGGTATACATCAATTAGGTGTGTATGATATATGGGGACTTTTTATACCATGGTAGTTCGAAGCCTTATGCTTCTCATCAGAAGAGAAGAGAAAATGCTAGATAACATAATAGGGATATGACGTCTAGCGATAGTTACACTACGAGCGAAGCGAAACAAAATACTGATTCTGTTTAGGGAAACTAAATTGATCTCTTATATAGGAGGAGTATAGCTTTTATTTAATAATGCAGGGAGGTGTATAGCATATCTATTATGGTGGATTAAATGTACGTGGGCAATATGTGTTATTACATATTAGGTGATAATATGGGTAAATTAATTGAGAGAAGGTACTTATTTAATGGTTTATAGCAATGGAATGGGTTTACATGAAATAGGAGGATTATTCTATGTCGGTATTTATTAGGAGTATCTACAACTATAACAGTATCTTAAAGAAATATAAATTAATAGAAATAATAGTAAGGTTATTAATGTGAGGGGATAAATTATAAGGGATACCATATAACAAATTGTTTTAATTGACTAGAATAGAGAATAAACATGGTTGAATAAGGGGATAAAATATAAAGGATAAATCGATATAAAAAGATGAGAATAATAAATAATAAATTATAAAATATAATAAAGGTATAAGAAATAAAGATTTATTATATATAGGCAAATAAAAATAAGGGAATGAAATGGATATAAAAATGAGTACAAAATATAAAGGGCTAAGTCAAAAAAGGGAAAATAAAGGAAAAAACATTTTCTTTTTTTTTTCTCTTTTTAGTGTTAATAATTTTAGTGTATATTAATATTGACAACTTTCCCTAAGAGGTGTGCTCACTTTCGTTGGTAGGTGTTTCTTTGTATGCTTATATTGTGCTATTTTAAGAGGAAAATATAATAACTTTCTTATATTAGCTGCACATAAACTAAATTTCATTGTGTCAAATATCATTTCGTCAGTGTTGTCTCATGAACACATATACCTAATTGTCTGCAAAAATGTGAAAGTTTACTCATTTTTTATACACACAGACACACACACACACTCTCTCTCTCTCTCCCTCTCTCGATATATATATATGTGTGGGGGCGTGTGTGTGTGTGCCTGTGTGCGTGTGTGTATATACGAGGTGCATTCAACAAGTTTCTAGACTATTTTCGTACAGGCATTAAACATTCAGTATGATATTGGTATACAGCTTATGAGCTGACTAACTAATTCTTATAATTTAATTTTTCAAACTTTATAAGACCGACATTCAATACAAGTCTGTGTTAAATATTAAATAAACACTACAGACATGTATGCAATACTTCAGACTTCTTTTGGACCATCTTGCATTAATCGGACATCAGAATTTAAGTAACACAAGAGATTTAAGGTAAACATGGGATCTGCGAGGATGATGAGACGTGTAGGAGATGGAAGAGAATAAGAACGACAGAATTGATTATTCAGATCAGGAATTTCGTGTATGAGGACCGTCGTATAGTTAAACAATAAGTGCACAGTTTGATGTTAGTGGGGGAACCGTACACAAAATTATTCACGAGGAACTAAAGATGCGAAAGATTTGAACAGAAGCACAAGTCCATAACTCAATCCTTGTCACAGACGATTTGACGAAGATGGCATCAAGACAGTTTCTCACTTTTCCTCTAGTAAAGACCTTGCTCCCTGTGACATTTGAGTATTTCCTAAGCTCAAGGAAACCCTGTCGTTTTAAGACAATTAATGTGATGAAAGAGGCTGTGACCAAAGTCTCACGGACGAGGTCTTGCAGGGGGCCTGCCTGGAGTTGTTTGTTCCAGAAGTGCATTGCACTCGGAGGAGATCATTTTGAAAGGGGACTAGAGTTTCCTGTGTATACTATCAATAGAAGTGCTCATTTGAAAAATGTCTACGAACTTATTGAAGGCTTCTCATGCCTTTAAAAAAATGACAATATTGTAATTCTACGAAAAATGTCGATAAAATAATGTGTCCAGGAAATAAAGGTGACTCTTTTACGTCATTCCTAATGTTTTCATTCTGACATTTAAAAGTCCTGCGAATAATTAATCATGTTTACGGAATTTTGTATATTTGTTGTAACACAGTTATTTGTGAATTTGCTATTTTTTTAAAAGTTCCTCTTGTCGGCTTTAATATGAGTTTTATTGATTAATTTATTAAATAATACCAACTTATTTTCACAGGAAATAACATTTGGAATTATGGCAATCTTGTACTTGAACAATGGAATTGAAAGTGACTCTTTTACGCCATCTTTTACATCTATTTTAAGAGTTAAAAAGTTTTGGAAATAAATGACTGTGCTTAAGCTATTTAATATTTGTAGTTGGAAAAAATTATTAATAAAATTGCCATATTTTAATTTCCGCTTGGGGAGAGATACATCGTTTTTATTGAAAGCAATACAACTTTTGAAAAGGGTGTGTTATATAGTCAGAAAACGACATTTTCTATGATTACATTTAACAACATAGTGTTATTTCGATTTGAAATTTTATTCCGTTTTTATTGAATATTAAGACTGATACAGTTTCGTCTGCATTCCAATATATAATAATACTTTTTATTTTGATTGTATCGTTTTATTTTACTTTTGGGGTGTTTTCTTTTCCAAAAACCCATGAAAAAAAATTTCTCATCAAATGCCAGCAGACTGTTCGATTATCGCCTGCTCGGTCAGCAGCCTGGATATTTTGTTCAAATTCATTACATATTAAGCGACTAAATGGCCATAAGGAATTATAAAATATGTCAATAGAAATATGTAAATAAATATATAAAGTAAAGTAAATTGCCAAAAAAGCAATTATGCCAGGAAATTAATAATAATAATAATAATAATAATAATAATATATATATATATATATATATATATGTATATATGTATATATACATATAGTGTGCGTATAGACTTTTGTGATATACTTGTTCACCATTAACATACAGCATGTTATGCATATTTTTAAATGGTTTAAGTTTTAATAACAAAACATACTTACAATTGTTTTGCCCAATGAAATAATAATAATAATAATATATATATATATATATATATATATATATTGGTAAATGCTAAGCTCATCCATTAATTTTCAATATATCTATAAAAAAATCTAAAATAGAGAAAAAACAATCATTAATGATAAAAAACAAAGATTTTAAAACCTCCAGTAACTTTCCGGACCACCTGTCTGTCTGTCTATATGTGTATATATATATATATATATATATATATATATATGTATATATAGATATAAATATATATATATGTATTTATGTATATGTTTATATATGTATATATAGTTATATTATCATATTCATATGAACATATTTATATGTATATATTTATGTATAGATATATATATATTTATATGTATATATAAATTTATATATATATTAATGCATACATATATATATTTATATGTATAAAAATATATATACATATATATGTATACATTAATATATGTATACATTTATATATATATATATATATATATATATATATATATATATATATATATATATATATATATATATAAATAAAAAGAATACGAAAATTATAAAAGCTTATAACTTTTCTTTATTTGTTTTCAGTTGGTGATGTGCCGGAATACAACATAATATTATGAAAAAAAATGTTTACCTTTTTTTTACAAGTACATAATTGTTGACCGATCCTTCAGTCTTCATCGTTGTACTAAAAGTATATATATATATATATATATATATATATATATATATATATATATATATATATATATATATATATATATGTAAATTCTTGGTACAGCAAAATGGAAGGAGAAATTTCAGAGGAAACATAATTTAATTTAAATACCAAAGAAACAAAAAAAAACGGACAGGTGGAATTATTAAAATTTCCTTAAGGCCTTATCGTCTGACCCTCTAAGAGGAAACGTCAGAATGATAAATTAAAAGCTAAGAATCGAATGAGGAAAGAGGGGAATTTGGTTTCAGTTGGAAGACCAGTGAGAATATATATATATATATATATATATATATATATATATATATATATATATATATAATCTGACTGTTCAGGTGGTTTTAAATCGGTAAATATTTCCAACTGATGTTTCAAAATATTTTCTCTACACAGGCTAGGTCGAGAGTTATTAATGACTAACGCCTCAATGATATTGAGATGATAGTTCGACATAGCACTGTATAAAACAGAAAACCACCCATCGGAATATTGGTCAGAACACCCATTTATACTAATCAGGTGATTACCGATGGCGGACTCATGAGGTTGGGAGTGCCCGGATGTTCTCGAAACCTGGTGTAATCGAATATCCCGAGGGATGTGTTGGGATATTCTCATTTCCAATCTTTGGGATGTTTTGCCAACGTAGTCAGCTCCACACTGACAAACAAATTTATAAACAACAGAATTCTTTTGAATGGTTGGCAAAACATCTTTACGAAAAGAAGAGAAAAAGGTTCGATTTGGGTAAACTACTCTAAGCATAGTAGCTGGAAAACAACGTTGAGTAGCAGAAGAAATCCTTTCAACAATATGAAGGCCAACAGGACCTAACCATGGTAATTTTAAATAAATGGAACAACGTGATGGACCAATACGTTTAACACTATTAAATGTAGCAATTTTACGTTCAATAGTAGTTTTTATTATATTTATGGGATATCCATTACTAAGAAAAATATTTGTGATTTCAACAAGTTCCGCATCAAGACGGTTTGGTGAACAAATCATAAGTGCACGATGTGTAAGAGCGCTAATGAGGTGTATTTTTCTAGACTGAGGGGCAAAGGAAACCAATTAAGATAGAGCCCTGTCAATGTAGGTTTTCTGTATACAGAGGTCTCAAACGTAGAACCAACTTTAGAAACACGAACATCGAGGAATGGGAGAGAGCCACAGTCCTCGACCTCCATAGCAAATTGTAACGATGGATGTAAGTTGCAAAGAAGACGAAGAAACTGTTCAGCTTCACTCCGTGAGGGAAAGCATGCAAAAGTGTCATCAACGTAGCGTGTATAGAATGTTGGTTTAGTAATTTTGGAAAATAATTCGTTTTCCAAAAATCCAACGAAAATGTTGGCTAGCGAAGGACCAAGAGGGCTACCCATAGATATCCCATCAATTTGCCGGTACATAATGTTGTTGAAACTGAAGGAGACTGATTTAGTGGCAAGTTCCATCAGTTCAACGAAAATTCGTTCAGGTAGTTGTGGAGATTTTGAGGAGCCACGATATAGATAGTCAGCACAAATACCAATTGTTTCATCCAAAGGTATATTAGTAAAAAGACTATTAATGTCAAAGGAAGCCAAGAACTCGGTATTCTTAGATAAAGATAATTTGTGTATATGAGACACGAATTGAAAAGAATCAGAGATACAATGGACCGAATAAAAAGAAAGCACAGGTTTAAGAAGATCAACTAAACATTTCCCAAGTTCGTGTTGTGCTGAACCCAACATAGATAAAATGGGTCGCAAAGGAATGTTAGGTTTATGAACCTTGGGTAAACCATACATTCTAGGCCTTTGAGAGCCAATAGATCGGATTCTATCATAAATCTACTTAGAAATAAACCCGCTTTTATAAAGTTGAAGAAATCTTTTCTGGATTTTTATTTCCATACGAAAAGTGTCATCATGGCTTAAATCACCCAACCGGAGAAATTTATTTTTATCGTCCAAGAATTGTAACATTTTGGAGATATAATCCGTTTTGTTAAGTATAACAACGCCCGATCCTTTATCTTGGCGAGAAAGATAAATGTCGGAATTAGGCCTAATTAATTTTGCCGGTTCAAAATGATTTTTCTGCCAAACAAAATCGCTAAATTTAGTATTTATGGCAGAAAACCTCCGACCTAATTCGCCCAACTGAATTTTAACACTAGTTAATTCATCAGTGGAGATAGGCGAATGGTGTTTTAATTGAGTATATAATAATTCAATTTCACTAAATATTGAAATTTTATCAACATAAAGGGGAGGAATGCAAAATTGTAAGCCAGCAGATAAAACAAATTCTTCCGTATTGGACAAAACATAAGAAGAATAATTAAATATATGTTTATCCGAATTTGTTCTAATCCCAAACTTCTTAGTAATTAATTTTTTTAAATATTTATCATAAGAAGAAGTACATTTATTGAGGGTAAAATTATCGCCATTAGATAAAAACTTGGAAAAACGGAGTTTATCAAAGAAAGTTAGTTCTTTCCAAACCATGGCCCAAAGTATATATATATATATATATATATATATATATATATATATATATTGCGCTTAAAAGTACCTATTCTGTTAAAAGAGGATATAAACACGTATAAGCACCTATATATATACATATATATATATATGTGTATATATATATATATATATATATATATATATATATATAGGTGCTTATACGTTTTTATATCCCCTTTTACCAGAATACGTACTTTTAAGCGCAAAACATGTATTAAAAATGTCAAAATATACTATATTCAAAGTAGCGTATACAGGATTTTTCTTGCCGACAGTCCGATAAATTCATTATTATTATTAGATATACTTATCTTCTTATTAGGAGTTTGCAAAATGAGGATTTTGCCTGCATAATATTTAATGAAACCGCAAATAAAGTGTAGTTGATACTAATATAAAAATTACAAATAATGTACTGCAAAGAAGTGAGAAAAAACGAAAAAAATAATTTCACATTAATGAATGTTCAAATCCAATATAGAAAAATCTTCAATGTTTGTAAAAGTTTATGATTCTAATGTGAAAAAAAAATCCGAAGTAATCCCGTTAGTGGAAAATGTTCTGAAAAAATCCAAAAGACAGGATTTCCGAAGTATTTTTCTAAAAAGAATAAGAAATCTTGCGATGACAATATAAGGCTAGAGCTGAGGTAATTCATGATTAATGGTGACTGAACTATTTTAAAAAAGATAATATATAAATCACCCAGACGAAATGACGCTATGATGTTATAAATGTTAAGGTAGAAAATTGATCAAAATTAACTCTGACAGATAATGATATGATAATGAAGTTATCAACAGGTGTCAAAGAATTGAGGCTTATTATTGAATGCATTGGATAGTCATAATAAACATTGCTCCAGAATTAAGGGCGGTGAGGTTATTATGAAGATTTGTCTGTCTAATAAACTGGAAATCATATTTAAAGTTGTAATAAATTCAATTCGTTACACGACGATAAAGGGACAACTACGATGATTGGCCTGCACTCACAGTTTCTGCTATAACGCATAAAAAAACTGCACACATATACATACATAGAAACATGTGAGAATACACATATACAAAAACATAGATTTATAGGCACACATATAACATGCATGTACACATGCATATGCATTTCCACACAGTGTAAACAGGATACGCCAACCAAACAAGGAGGAAAGAAAGATATCTAGGAAAAATATATAAATTGCTTAGAAAGTGCTTTTCTGGAATTATGCATCCAAGGGGTAAATGTTAAATCTACCTAATTTCAAATTAACCATATTTACATTTAATTTTGTGTTTACAATAGAGAGTTAGTTTAGTTTTAGAGAGTTATCTATTGGTACTTGCTTATATATACATTTATACATTTATACATACATATTCATAGATGTATATGCAAAATATTGAGACAAATAAATTTTGTATAGCATATACAGGGTGACCCAAAAAAAAACAAAAGCTAAATGGAGGCCATCTAGAACATATGCTGTAGATCGGAGAAAAAAAAAGGGGCAAAGACCCGAGTGTTTTGATGTGATGTTTTGAATATAATAAACTAGTTATGACCAAAGTTACATTTCATTCGGACAAAACACTAAAAAACGAAGCCTAATTATAGTTGGGGCCTGTTTTTAGGGGGGTCACCCTGTATACTAGTTCTACAATTTCATACCTAACAAAACTTGATTCTAACAGGATTTAGGTTGTTCTTAACTCTCACTTTGGCTTTATATACAATATGATAATACTAAAGTTTCAAAATTCTGCATTATTTGATTATAAATTTTAATAAGACTAGCATTTCACCCCGGCGTTGCCCGGGTGTTTGGAGGTGTGTGTTGAGCAAAAAAAATTTTTTAAAAAGTTGTAGTAGGAAGGCAGGTTCGAACCCGTACCACGAAGGAGGAAAAGAACGAAAAAAAACGTGGCGTATTTGCTGTTATAATCACCGCTAAACCGGAAGTGACGTAGGTTTAAATTAAGGCTAGACAATCGAAAAGAGGGGATGATTTTCGAAAATATCGGCGAAAAAAGCGACCTCTCCCTGTTGAAAAGGGCCCAGTTGAGGGTGAAGAAATTAATGTTTTTAGCCAATCTTTCGGTATTTGTTGTCTAGAGGGTCAGGCTTAAAAACCATCCTGATCTTGTGAAAATCTGCTGCCTCTGTCGAAAGTTTTAGGCAAACATGCAAACATACATACATACATTTATAGATTGGCGGCTCAAATTTTCGACCCAAATTTATTAAAAAGTGTGCCCAAGCTCTGATTACCCATTATGTAAAATTTCAGACCAGAAATTTTGTGAGTAATTAGGAAGAGACCTCAGAGGTCATGTTTTTTTTTAAATTTGACCCCTATTATGACCCCTTAACGTTTATTGTTTTGGGCTCAATTCCAGTTATTAAGTTAGCTCCATGTCCAAGGAACCTATATCTAAAATTTCAAGTGTTTATACCCAACATTGTCGGGGGAGTTTGGTAGAGTTCTCGAGGGTCAAATCGTTGAACTTTGACCTCTTAACGACCAAATTTCTGACTGAAAACGGATTACAAATATTTTCCCAAATCTCAGTACCCAGAATATCAAATTTCGAGTCTGTACACTTAAAATTGGCAGCGTTATTTCATTAGGAAATGTCCACAGACACACAGACACACAGAAAGACAGACACTTTCACATTTATATGTATACTAGCATTTCTGCCCGGCGTTGCCCGGATGTTTGGAGGTGTATGTTGAGCAAAAAAAAAGCGGTCAATTTTTTAAAGTTTGAGCCCTATTATGACCTTTTAACATTTATTGTTTCGGGCTCAAATAAAATTATTAAGTTAGATCCATGTCCAAAGAACCTATATGTAAATTTCAAGTGTTTTGACCCAAATTTGGAGGGGGGAGTTTGGTAGAGTTCTCAAAGGTCAAATCGTTGAACTTTGACCCCTTAAACGCCAAATTTCTTGCCGAAAATGGATTACAAATATTTTCCCAAATCTCAGTACCCAGAATATCAAGTTTCGAGTCTGTAGACTGAAAATTCATTTATTGCGTAGGGAAATTTACACAGACACACAGACAGACACTTTCACTTATATATATATATATATATATATATATATATATATATATATATATATATATATATATATATATATATATATATCATGGCTCGGTCGTAAAATACACATAACAATTTTAATTTAAGATGATTTCGAATGTATTATTATATAGCCTATTCTCTGTTGAATATTATATTATTTCCAATATATAGCAATGGTTTCAAAGTTAGAAAAGAAGACTTACTTTCCGTAAGCTATAATCGTTTTTTTTTATATTTAGAAATAGTAAAAAGTGTGCAATATTTTTGCAACTATAAATCCAACTTCATATAGATAAATAAGCAAATTCGAATGTATCTCTATTTCCATAAACAAATTTATCTGGAGAAGAAAAAATAGTGTGGAATGTGCTGTAGAGCACTTCGATTTTTTATGTCGAGAGAACGCTCATTAAAAAAATACCGGATGTCAATAGTTTACAAGATTGAAAAATCCTGCCAGATCGTAAATTCAGCCGTTCCAGCAGGCGACAGAGTGAAGATAAAGGAGACTGTGAAACGAAGACAATACACGAGACTGGCCAGAGAGCTCAGAGGGATCTGGAAAATTAAGAAAGTAAAGGTAACACCACTAATAGTGGGAGCGCTAGGAACGATACTGAACAACTTGGAAAAAGATAAGGGAGAAATTGGAATCAGATGAATTGCAGTAAAGATATAACGAATCCCAATAATGAAAACTGCAGAAATATTCAGCAAAACCCATCATTGTGGAGACTAACAACACATATAAACTACATACAAAGTGGACACAGAAACGGCTACAGATGCAAAACACGAAGTAATATCACATGAAATCAGGAAAACTGAAAATGTATGATTAAAAATACCGCACCTTTTTTTTGTGAATGTCACTATAAATGGGCACCACACCAGATATTGAGGGTCAAAGAGGTTGGAAAGACCAAGAAGAGAAAGCACTAGCCAGAACTCCGCTGGATGAGTGCAAAGAAGACTGGGACTTTGGGTAGGCTTATTGCCACCCAAATTCAAGCGAAGACCTATAATCGCCGCCAACGAGAAATCAATGGTAAGCGCATGTTGCGAGAACGCAAATTCTTTTGCAAAGTGTATCAAAAGAGGTGGAGAATACTAAAAATATGTTGAGACTTGTTTCTTGTTTTACCTCAGACACTAAAGAACACCAAAAACTATTCTCAAAGAGCAATCTTTGATGATGGCTCGTTTGACTACTTCCAGTGATCAATAATGATTTAAAATATTGATCACATGCACACCAAAAGAAAAGCCAAAAAAAACGAATGATGAAGATAAACTAACTCCTCAATGCACGACAAGAGAAACACAGAAACGAACTCATAAGAATTTAGGCCGAACTAACAAATAAATGAGTATACATTACCCCTTTCAACGTATACATATCAATGCGAGTTTATATTTTATGCTAATATTCTTCGCTTCAGCCGTATACAAGATAGCGATTTCTTTTACTTTTAACTACATATTCCAAATAAAGCCTCAATCCGAAATATTCTACGGCCGGTGTAATTGACAATATTAAATTTATCATAATGAATTTCGATGCATTCACTAACGAGTCAGTTATTTCGTTTACTGTTTATATTGTATATAAAAACTAAAGCCCTCTCCAAAATATTAAAACAAACTTAGGTAAATATGTTGATAAAGTTACATGTTTTCAGACGATGGAACTGTAACAGTGATCGACTGTATATTACTTTCTACTTTCGTTATCTATATATTTTTCTTTTGTGGTATGATTGTGTTACAAGAATTTACCAGTGAACTGAGCGATACAACTTACTGGACTTTTTCGAGCAGAAACCTAGTTCGAATCGAAAAGTATAGCTGCTTTACGCCAAGATGTCAAATCTTTTAAAGGGCTCTTACCATATAATCATTTGGAAATAAATTCACATTTACTTACCCCGGTGTGACAACTTAGAATTTTTCTAATGCTTAAGATTGTTTTTTAATTATTATTGTGATTGTTCAAATTATTGTAACTCTTCGGGCTATACTTCTAATCTTGGGAGTTATTTTCTGCAAAGTTTCGGTCGATGTAAATTCCAACCTTCTTCAGACTAAAGAAACACGTGCATGCTACCTCCGTGAATTATATAATAGGCTGGGTTCGAAATCCCGTATAGATCTCTGAGTTCTAGAGAAATATTCCCGAGTTAAACAGAAAAGTTCCTAAGTTCAGCAAAATACACCTGACGATACGTGGAGGTTACATCGGCTGAAACGTTGTGAAGATACCATCGTGATCAGAAGAATCGAAATGATACGAATTATAACAGCTCTTCTTTATAATGTTATTTCACTAGTGTACTAGAATTAAAAATAATCACGCTAAAAGGAAGATTACATTATCATACATCATACTTTATGTTTCTGCATCAATAGTTTTACTAAAACCTCAAGTCACCATTAATGCAGTGTACATGATTTGTGTACAAACAGCCACACACGTCTTGTTTAAATATACGAGGAAAGGTAAAAGAATGAGATTTACTCTCCAATAATTTAATATTTGTAAAACAGCATTATTGATTACCGAGTGCAACATTTCTACTTGCACATATCGATACACGGAACGTTGATCAGAGTGCAATTATATTTTACGTCTAACCTTTCTATTTACAAATGCGTCCCATTCAACAAACAACGCGACAATAAAAAAAAGTCGGTGACTGACACCATTAGCAAATTGGTGAAAATAAATGCAAGGTTCAGGAGAAGTTAAAATCGATCAACTATATTTCCATATTATGAGTTATACTCTGGGAAAATGCCGAATATATATATATATATATATATATATATATGCTAGACTACCCTTGACCCGTTGTGTCAGTATGCTATATTAGCTATAGAATTAATGAATGAGCGTGACGCGTATGACGTAAAAAAATAGTTTTGTGACATAACAGAAGCATTTCTATAAAAGTAGATTAAAATGAAAAACAAATATAGATATATTTCTTTGAATCGTTCTGTTTATAATTGTTTATTTAAAAAAAAAAAACTTACAGCCATTGAATTATAAGTGGTTTGCCATACTTATAGGTAAATGTGACCTGGACAGATACTAAAATTTTGATATATCTTTTAATTTAAACGCGAAGAAAGAAATACTTGGAACGCTGAAAACGTACTCAGTAAAACAATACGTTTTTTTTTTTGTCGCGTTGATTATTTCTTTCTGTACGCGTGCGAAACCAGATATTGTAAACCAGATATTGGGTTAAAACACCCGTTAGAAGGACATTTGAGTTTTATAATTTTATAGATTATAAAAACTACAAAGTTGCGTACCTGATTTATTTCTATCGCTTCATGCTTTATTCACGCTATCTCTTGTTGCGTCACTGCATATTTTTGAGCATTTTTGCACTCGCATTTTATACACACATTGTGCATGTTTCTCCAGGTAGCTATCTAATATATAATCTATATGCATAAGTAAATTACATTTCTTTGCACTCACACATATATAAACGAACACACACACAAATATATATGATAACCAACGAATATTTCACACTTCCATATTTTTTTATCATCGAAATCTGTGAAATCGATTGTCCTTTAATCGAATTGATAGATTGCTTGATTTAGTAAGGGATCCATCGCGCTGAACCAGAAAGTCCACTATACTTTGTGGTCTAGGTTTTACTGTGCATAACCTACTGCCTATTTTATAACATTTATTTTATATATAACGGCTTGGATTAAAGTTTATATGGCAGAAGTCTAGTATCATGTTGATTTTTACTCTAAACATAAACAACTATTTCGTATGTGCCTCGGCCATATCCAAAAACCTTTTGATTTTTATATGCCTGGCCTTTAAGTTTGTGCGAAGATAATGGCTTTAATTTGAATTTTAAATTTAACATTCAAATTTCGTAGTTCAGTTGTGCTTTAAACAGAAACATTTATTTTGAACTGCTGTGATACAAAATAACGTACTGTTCGTTTTATATGTCGAGCTTTTCGGTCTGTGTGGTAATAAAACATCTGAATGGCACTTTTGATATTAGGCTGTATAAGGTGTTAGTTAACTTTCGTCAAAATCGTCTGTTCTTTCTTTCATCGGATTATTTCGATTATTGATTATCGAAAATTATCGACAACATTCCGATAGAAAACTTATCTGAAAACACTGCCAGGTGCATAAAGTATGTTTGTGTGACAATTGATAAAAATAAGCACAACTATTTCTAGTCCTTAGGAAATGAATTAACTCATTCACACAAAGTCGCTTATATGTGTGTATATATATATATATATATATATATATATATATATATATATATATATATATATATATATACTAGCAAAAGTGCCCGTCATTGACTGGGTTCAAAGCCTGCAGAAAATGGACTCTGATTTATTAAAGTATGATAGGTTATGAAAAGGAAGGGTTGTAAAGAGATAGCTTCGAATTTGGGGGTATCAAAACCAAAGTAAAATATGATGGAAGTAAAAATAAAATAGCTAAGCCCCATAATTTATTATATCATACTTGTCTACACTGAAACACTTTTCACAATATTCTGTGGATCTATATTAAAAAACCTTGTTAAATTTTGTGACAAGGTTTTTTAACGAACACCCCATAATTTTATTATACCATATTTCTTCAAACTGAAACATAATTATCAAATTATACTTACGCAGATAGATATGAAAAGTCTTTATTAAAGTGTGTGTCTATTTCCATTCTAAGGAGTCCAGGTGCGAACGCAGACCCCACAATTTTATTATACCATCCCTATTAAAGTTAAAACATACTTATCAAAGTATTCTTATGTACATCTATATCAAAAATATTTGTAAACGTTTTTTTTTAATTTTTAATTTTTTTATTTACATATTTTGTAGACCAGGCGCGAACGTAGACTCTACAATTTTTATGAACCACGGTTCTGCCAGATATAAAACATACCCATTCTGTGTCTCGATATGTCTTCTATCATTATATGTAATCAGTTTTTTTTTTAAATAGTTAACCATATAGGAACCTATTCGTTACCACACGCACACACAAACATACACACAGACATTCAGCTTTATATTATAGAATATATATATAAACTGCTAATTTGGAATTTTGTATTACAACATAATCAGTGCTAACTACAAAGCGTGTTTTTTATAATTTGATTCCAACGCGTTGTATCGAAGATGTAAATTTTGTACTTCACTAAATTCTGAAAACATGCCAAGCATTCACATCACCAGAATAAGTAAACGGAGAATAAACCTGGATTTTCCAGAGTCTGTTATAGATTGAAAATTTGAATTAAATTTCTACAATTCTTTTTTTATAAAACAATGCCCTCCTTTTGCTTTCGAAACTATTAAATTTCCTGCATTATATATATATAAAAATATATATATATATATGTATGTATATATATAAATATATATACATATATATACATTGGTAGTTTCTATGATACAATGTGTCACTAGTAGTTTTTTAGATATATTTTTTTACAGATAAGCCAAAGTGTATCGAAACTCAGACCATATGAGCCTTATGTATTTTGAGCCCAACTTTGAACTTTTAATATTTATTGTTTTTGGCTCAAATTAAATTAAAAACTTCGGTCCATGTTCAAGTAACCTACAACAACAATTTCAAGTGTTTGAACCCAAAATTGGCGGAGGAGTTTGGTAGAGGTTCCAAAGTTCAAATCGTTGAACTTTGACCCCTTGGCAGTAAACCTTATGGCCGGAAACCGATTAAAAAGTCTTTCCCGAATCTTAATACACGTAATGTCAAATTGTAGACTGAAAATTGACAGAGTAATTTTGTTGGAGCATGTTCTTACACTGACAAACACGCACAGATAATTCCACTTTTATAGATATACTAACAGGTCAGCCCGGCTTTGCTCGGACCCTATGTACTGTTCATAATTTTATGTGCATATGTATATGCACTAAACGTTTCACTCCTGTCGAGGAAACCTATATCTAAATTTCAAGTGTTTAGACCAAAAATTGGCGGAAGATCTTGTAGAGTCTGCAATGGTCGACTCTTTTAACTTTTACCTTTTGACGGCTAAATTTATTGCTCAAGAACTGATTAAAAAGCTTGCTGTATGTCTGAATACCATTTATGTAAAATTTCAAATGTTTAGACCCAAACTTGGCTGAATTGCTTGCTAAAGACCGCAAAAGTCAAATCTTTTAACCTTTGACCCCCTTGGCAGCCAAATTTTCTACCAAAAACTGATTAAAAAGCTTGCCCTATGTCTCCATACACTTTATGTAAAATATATGTTTAGACTAAAAATTGACTGAGTAATTTGGTAGAGACAGCAGAAGTCAAATTTTTAAAACTTTGACTCCATATTTTAGCCCCTTTAACATTTATTGTTTTAGGCTCAAATCAATTTAAAACGTTTGATCCATGTCCAAGAAACGTACATATAAAATTTCAAGTGTGTATACCCAAAATTGGCGGAGGAGTTTGGTAGTGTTTTCTTAGGCTGAATCGTTTAACTTTGAGTCAAATTTCTGTCCGAAAACCGATTAAACAGTTTTTCCTAAACCTCAATACTCCGTATGTCAAATCTCAGATCTGTAGACTGAAAATTGACAGAGTAGTTCGGTAGGAAAATGTACATACACACACACAGACAGAGAATTTCACTTTTAAAGATATATAGATAGATGAGAAGTGGTGTTTGATCAACACTGCTAATCAGTCATGATATAATGTACGGATTTGTTTGTAAATCATCGAAACAGATGTTCATGCTAAATAGCTGGTGATGTTAGGGTTAGTGTGAACTCTTGAAAGCAAACCAATGGAAAACTTGAAAATGATTAATTGACTTACAAGCGCAATAGATTTCCAATAAAGGACTTTGAGTTAAACGTGTTTTTTTTTTTTTGCTTTTTTTAATATATGTTTAAAGGTTCAAAAACAAAAGTTAACGAGGGTAGATAGAAAAAGAGAGTAAATTCAATTCTATAAGAGGAGACTTGTCGAGATAATCTAAAGCTCAACAAATTTCAATGGATCTTATATAGGAGACAATAGGAGTGGAAAATGAATTCACAAAAGTATTGGAAAATATAGAATGAGTCATGTATTTAATAAGGATATACATATATTAAGTTGGTGGGAAAAGGGGATCTTTATACTAAGATTGATTCCTTCTATATTTTCGAATATATAGTATTTGTGAATCCATTGGCCACTCCTAATGTATACATAATGTATATTAAGAGGTTTGATGAGCGTGTAGGTCCACTCATGAAAGGGAAGCAATGCGTAAGGCTATACTCCACATAGCCCCTCCTTCCCAGATGTAGTGATTGCTGCGGAGTCACTGCTTGGCTTCCTAGGACAGCAACTAATGCACATGCCCTCCCATACATTACTGTATCCATAGCAACCCCTGTCACGTAGTGTTCTCGTTTTTACTAAGCTTGCTGTGTCACGGCGCTATCGAGTACCCGGCGGCATAACTGGCCAAGGTCAAGGAAAGTCCATAAAACATGCATACCGATGACATAACTGCCACTGTCCCAGCTCGCTACGCCATGACAGATGAACAATGCGAGGCTTGTATTGTGCTCATTAAACTCTGGGGCATAATTCCATTGCACAGGCATAAGACCATATCCACATATTCGATCTACCAATATATATGTATTGAGGGTGTATGAAATTTATAATATGATTATACCTAATCAGGAAATAATTCGTATGAAATTGAAAAAAATTATAATTCCTCATCCAAAATATTCACCCCAAGAAAATCCATGTTTAATAGGAAAATAAAATAAACAAGGTATATACCTCATTATTTTTATTGATTTTTATCCCGTGTCACAATCAATAAATATTTGATTGGGTAAAAAAAAAATCCGTGTAGAGTGAGCAAATCGACCGTGAAAAGCAATGAGATCAGATTTGAAATATGGACGACGAAATTAAATCAATTTGGCCTGCAAAATAATTTTATTTCGAAAAATGTTGGATACTCTATAAATATTCATGAGTTCATTTAACTGAGTAATCCTGAACATTGATTTAAATATAAATAATTCCATAATCAATTATCCTCCAAATCATTGTTCGTCCTATTTTTCTCTGATATTTTCAGACATTCTTATATATATATATATATATATATATATATATATATATATATATATATATATATATATATATATTCATATATATATTAACATATATGTATTGTATATATATATTCATATATATATATATATTCATATATATATATTATATGCATATATATTTATATATATATATATATATATATATATATAAAACTTTGTATGAGTACATAATTTTATAACACTTTTGAAGATCACCGAACGTAGTGTCATAATTAATTGTTGAGGTTTTTTTTTAAATATATATATATATATATATATATATATATATATATTGTTTAAACATAAACCATTATAAAGAAACTTTCAAAAAGACCAAAAATACAATTCTAAAGTATATTTCTTCTAAGCATAAATAAGGTAAAGAGGATAAAAAGGTTTGGGGCAGAAAACCCCCTATCAGACGTCTTTCAATATTAACGTTGGCAGAAAACATCGTTTAAAAACGTGGTTAAAAGACCATAATTAATAGCGAGGGTAAAATATAAATGTATAGGGAACAGGAGAAAAAAAAGAGAAACAATCTCAGCGAATACCCATAGGTTCTAAATTATGCGTATACTCTCTGTGCTTACACAGAGATGGTTGGCGCAAATTAATGTATACCGCCTCGAGAATTTATAAACTGATAAAGTGTTCTCCGTGTATCCGTCAGTGCAAATTTGGCACGATAATAAATGTTTACCAATGGCCGACCTATGAGTTGGTAAACGCCCGGATGTTGGCATTTTTTGTGCCTAAGTATCGAAGGGGGGACATGTTGGATAATTCTAACCTCCAAACGTTGAATGGTATGCCCCACGTAGTCAGCTTCACGCTGACTGTTAAATCGATAAACAACCATATTATATTGAGTGGTAGGGATATCATTCTTTCGAAAGGTGGGGGGGGAAGCATTTCTCGTCCCAAACACTGTTCGGTCCTTCGTTGCAAAATAGCAACGTGAAACGTCTGTCGCAATTTTATGCGAAAACTCCTGACTTTTGACACCAATCCACGGGAGTTTCACATATATGGAACATTTTTGAGGGCCCACAAATGTTCCACATTTAAACGTCAAGATTTCCTTCCTCATACATTTTTAATTACGTGTAAAGGATAACCATTAGCCAAAAGGATCTCAGTTATGCTTTGGAGTTCCGCATCTAGTTTAGTACTAGAGCAAATCAACATAGCCCAATGCACTAAAGTTTTAATCAGATTTAATTTTCTGATTTTAAGGAGAACGAAACCCAGCTAATGTATTGTGTTGTAAATGTGGGTTTTCTATATATGCTAGTAGTAAAACTCATACCAGATCTTTCAATAAGAACATCTAAGAATGGTAATGAGTCATTAACTTCACCCTCCATATTAAACGTCAATGCAGGGTGAAGCAAGTTTAATTGTTCTAACAACCCCTCAGCTTCCGTACAGGAATAACTCATGACGAAAATGTCATCCACGTAACGGAAATTGCACACCGGTCTAGGAAAATACTCAAAAAGCAGTTTTTCTTGAAACCCGACAAAACTATTAGCAAATGTAGGACCCAAAGGACTTTCCATTGCTACCCCATCAACTTGACGATACATGTTCCCGTCAAAACTAAATTCAACCGATTTAGTAGCTAAACCCATGAGCTCCAAAATATATATGCCCAGGAAAGGAGGGTTTAGTTAGGGAACAACGATAAAGACTATCGGCACAAATGCCGATAGTTCCATCCAAAGGAACATTGGTGAACAAACTGGATATGTCATAGGAACATAAATTTCCAGTATTTGATTAGCCCTTTACATCACGAATAAATTCTGCAAACCGAAAAGAATCAGGAATGCAGAATCCGGTATATATTTCCAGGACAGGTTTAAGGATATCGGCTAACCATTTACTCAATCCATGTTGCGCGGAACCCAACATTGAAAGAATAGGTCGCATATGAATAAATAATATATGTATGTATGTATGTGTGTGAATAGATATATATATGAATATATATATATTCATATATATATGCACACACATACATGCGTACATATACATATATATATGCGTAAGGACATGGTACATAATCCAGACAAAAGGAAAGAAAAGTTTAGAAAATCAGACTTCAATTTTCTCTTCTAGGCCATTGCTCGTAAAATAGAATAACGAACATTTTAAGTCTCTGACGATTGTGTAGATTCCACATAAGTCTCAGAGAAAATTAAATAAAAATAATTTTATATTTTCATTTAATAAAACGCAACATTACTCGGTTTTCTCAATTTTTTTTTCTACTTATGAAATAATTCATTAATCCATGTGCTTGCTCCTATTCAAATTCAAGACCAGAGAGTACCCTATATCGTAACAAGGCATTAATTAATAAACGCATGGATAACTGTTGCCAAATCTTGGTAAGAACATCTGCCACAAGTCTTTTACTCTTAAGGGCCCAAAACGAGTCTAAAATCTAAAAGACGCTCGCGCTATTCGTCAAGATCCAACGCCTATTCTCAATGTCACATCTGTTTTACAAGTAATTTAATGAAATGTGCTCTTTTGAGCTTGTAGTACCTGTGCCCCATCGATGTTCATACCTTCGACTAACCTCTCCAGCTTATTAGGCCCCTACGTGTAACAGACTAGTGACAGATGCTCTATCGCAAATTTGGCATGTATATGTATAATTCTTAACATTTATTAAAAACATATTATTATAACCTTATATTTAAACCAAATTTCAGATTTATAATTTTATTCTATTTTTTATTCTCAACCCATATTACTTTTCTTATCAAGTAAATATTGTCTTTTTTTATTTTAATTTTATTCAGATACATCTACCTTACTTAAAAATTGTTAGGTTTATTTATGGTGTCTTTCACATATAAAAAAACCCACCCAATACTTTTGCTGATGAGCAGACTTTGTTTAAAAAAAACTATATGTCAAAATTATTGTCCGTGGCTTAATGTCTATCACAATAAAAAAAAATTAATTTTAAATTATCAATCCCATTACTAAATATTAAAGTAGCTCAAGGATATTTGCCTATCGAGCTTATTATTTATCTGAATTACAACGGGTTCTTTTCTTGTGTTTTAATTAAATTAGTAATTTTACTATCACATTAAAATACACTCTGCTCTTTAGACTACTGTTCTAACCCCTTTTAAATATTTTTTCACCCGATGCTTCGTTTGACCATTAAACAATGCTTACTATCCGTTTGTTTTGTAAGCAAACTATCAGTTTGAGCGCTGTGACCTAATGAGCAAGTGGTTCTTTAATTAACATTTGATCTGAGGCATTTGCAAGCACCAATTTGTAGCCTTGTGCGTAGAGCTGCCGGTTGTCAACTCGATGGTTAAAGTTTTGACCCACGGCTGGAGAAAGATGCTTTTCTATGCACAGTCATGAGTTGCAATACAACGAAACAGTTCTGTATGTGGATGACTTATATATATTTTATTATTGGACTTACTTTCCTATTCCGGCTTAAACATTTGAATTGGTTATCTTTTTTTTTCGAAATTTCTGAGAACTAAAATGGGTTATATTCTTCGTTCGTTTCTGTAATGATAATTTTCATATTCGATTCTTTGGACGTTCTCTACGGTTGTCAGTATGTGAGAGGAATGGAAATAATATGAATAACAGCTCATCTTAACATTTTCGAGGTTACACTATGGTCAGCATTTACTTCAAGAGAAGATATTGTAATAATCGTTAAGAATTTTCAATGAATCGAATATTAAAAATGTTATTTATGAAACGTTTTTCTTCGTTCAAGTAATCTACCAATTCTTGTGTTTCTTTTTTTATGACGTTGATTCTTTTAAAATAAGCCCTGTTAAATAAAACCTTTCCTTTAAAGAAAGCTCTTTTGATTCCACGGTAACTGTGCATTTTATTTGGAAACAACTATAAATATGTTTATAGTATGAATTATTATTAGCTGACATAATTACCAGAAATATATTACAAGGTCTATTTCTTTTTAAAATATCAACTTTGCATTTTCAAATTATAATTCTGGTGAATAAATCTAATCTATTTTTTTACTTACGTTCACTTCAAACATGGTATATCGCAACTTGGACAGAAGGGACTATTATTTAGGACCATGCTTATGGAAGATTAACAAGATATTGATTTACGTAACAATCAAACATCTGCATATCAGTAGAGTAAGGGAAGCAGATAAAAAGAAGGGTATTCAAAAATCTAGCTCTTCAAGTAGAGTAGAAACTTTTTCTGGCATTTAGGGATTCAACTCTGAAGTGGGTGATTTTCTTGCTAAGCGGGTTTGTCGCGGAAATGTACATCGAGGAGACACAAGTGCAACGAGTTCATAAGAGCACATTCAATTAAATACTTGCAAAACAGGCACTATGATGCCACATTACGCCGATGGGACAGGGGTTAGAGCTTAGTTGGGAAAACGGGATTTATTGGATTGGAGACGATGCTTTATCCTCTATCCAAGAGAAAGAGACTATCAGTAAATACACCAGCCCAGATATGGCAACAATACTCCATGCATGGGTCTCACTTGTGAATAACATTCAAGCACGTTAGAGAGGACCAAACTTCTTTGCAGTAGTTTTCGTAATGCGTCCAATGTATTTGTTCCAGTTCATATTGCCTGTGAATGTTAAGTCGAGCAGAATTCTCAGGTGGAGTTTGTTTGTCATGGGTATCGGTGGTTGGGGAGGCTTCTTGTAATTGTTAAAGGACAGCCGCTTAGTAGTATTAGTATTTAATGTTACCATCGATTTATGGCCGCATTTCACTACAACCTGGAAATCATTTTCTAAGGATTCTACCAGGCTTAGATTTGTGTACATGCGTTCTTCCCTCCTGCATGGTATAGAGCGTTGTATCCTCAGCAAACATACCCATCTCGGACACAATATTATTAGGGAAGTCGTCAATATCACAATTGTTATAATACATAAATATATATATATATATATATATGCATGTATGTATGTATGTATTGTGCAGTGTCTCCCTGAAGGATTAAAAACAAGACCTTCCAAAGGGCGAATGAACACTTTTTCGGGTCAATGACCAACTAGCACCGTGTTTATTTGTGTGTATGTATGTGTGTGCTGGGGTTGAGAGGGCTCCCGCAAGCCCTGGTGAAGGCAACCTTTCTAGAAGAAGCAGCTCTCTGATTAAAAAAAAAACATTAAGCGGGAGACCAATATCCGCATTAAGCTGGTTTGCAGTTTATCTTGTTGCTGGCTACCTTGCTCTTGCTTGGTGCTAGATCTCAACATTTTGAAACGAGAGAGACTTAGTTGTCGTACAAATCTAAGACTATTTAACATCATTTGTATATAGATACTCCTCAGGCATTTGGCTATTAAAATGGTCCTGTGGCGATGGAAGTAATTTTTGGGCTCATGGACTTTAAGTGTCTGAGGGAGTGGCAATCGTATGAGAAGACGTTGCAATCATCATGCAATGTAATATGCTTGTTTGTGTGACAAACGGACTACTGTGTTCGTCAGTGTCATCTGCTGCCTGTTAGTCTGTAGTGGCAAACACTGGCATTAGGTTTTGTGTATGTGTGTATTTATGCCACGAATACTAATGTGTTTATTAGTATTCTATAGAAACGAGATTCATGTGGTAATTTAGCTGACACATTCACGCTGAAACCTGCAATCACTTAGAATCAAGTAATAGGTTGCTTGTGTTAGCTGTAATAAATCCCAGATATTTACAATAAATATTTAAAACGTTGCCGGAGTTTTGTACAAGGAATAATCACTGAATTGACTTGCTACTATTAGGATTAACATTCGGTGCTATTGAAATGCTACGTCAACAGTATTCAGTCAGATGTATTTCTAATCTTTATTTTATTTTTTACTTTAATTCATTTTAAATGATGGTCACTGCCACTAAGACGTAATCGATTACAATTAATTGGAGGTCAAACTTCTAATATGCATATTTAGTGAAAAGTTGTGCAGTAACATATTTGATTACATTTCTGAATATCGGTAGGGTTTACAAACAAGGTGAAGAGGGGATGTCAGAGGACAGGAATTAAATGAAATAAGCTATTAGAGTAAAAAGCTCTGCGGCAACTTGCGATCATTACGGTTAGACTAGTAGATGCACCAGCCCAAATGTGACAACAGTACTCCATACAAATGTGACAACAGTACTCCATACAAATGTGACAACAGTACTCCATACAAATGTGACAACAGTACTCCATACATGGGCGAATGGTGGCCTTGTAGACATGCAGGATACTTTCAGGCGTAAGTAGCTTCCTAGCATGGTAGCGAGCGCCCACCTTCTTCACAGCAGCCTTGGCAATGCTCTCAATGTATCTGCTCGAACTCATATTCCCTGTGAACGTTAGGCCGAGGAGTTTGTTCACATTACATTTAAAGTACTGCATTTTGGTACAGTCAGGAAAGCAGAAAACAGGGAGGGAATACCAGAGTCTGACAGAACAAGGAAAAGAACTATTCAAGTAAAAAGTTTTTCTTTTATAGATAATCGAGCGTATTTAAATAATAGGGGCATCGGAGAAGCAGGTTTGTCGGAAGACATTCCGTTAAAACACTTGTAAAAGAAGCTCACGTATACAAAAGACGCGGTGAGATTTATTAGATTAGAGACTTTTTGCAGATGTTCTCAAATATAAATAGCCAACTAGTTGGTGCGACAGCCAGATGTGACAACAACAGTCCAACGGTGGTTTTGTTGAGGTATAGCATACCGGTAGGGACGAAAAGTTTTTTTATGACGATAGAAATAATTTATCTTTCATAAGTTATGATGACTCCATCTGGCATCTTTATATATTTCGTCGTTCGCAAACATTACTGGGATCCGTCCTTTATGTATTAAATATCTTCATAGACTTATTATTAACCTGTTATTTGTATATATATTTTTTGACTGATTTTTTTTAAATTCGTTTCGAACAATCTTGTGCTGTTTAGTGAACAGTAAGGGGCACAGGTTTATTCGACAGTAGACAAACTAATATACATAGCTATATCAGTATACACATAAATAAACATATTTAATAAAAAATACATACAGTGTGCTTAAGTGATGTCTTACACCGTTAAATTTTAAATTATGTATGTATTTACATATGTATATGCAGCCTTGACTGTTGTACGGGCTGTCGGGTTTCGATCCTTGCTTGAGGTAGTTGCCTGTCTAGCCGCACGGTAAGCTGTGATAAAGCGAAACAGTACTGCATGTGGACAACTATAATGCTTCTTATCTTGTGTTGAGCATATTGGGAAGTGATACACGATACACTATTAGCCTATTGAGCGATGCTCTTTGTGTAAACAAATCGAGATTAGGTATTCGGACGATGTTTTGACATTTACTACCCGCACAGCAGCTGTCGTTTAGTGTAATGGTCCGTAGCCTGGACTGTCGTAGGGGCGGTCGGGTTTCCATACTTGCTTGAGGTAGTTGCCTGTCTAGCCGCAATGATGAGCTGTGATACAGCGAAAAAGTAGTGTAAGTAGATGACTATATATATGTATATGTATATATATATATATATATACATACATTGTGTGTATATAGGCAGCATTTCGCACTAAAGATAGTTCGTTTCATCATACCATTTTTAATTTGTTAATGTATGTCCCATACATTTATATATATATATATATATATATATATATATATATATATATATATATATATATATATAACAGACGTTTTCGATTAGGCTTCAAATCACGCAATGGTGACTTAGAAAATTAAAGCTGGACAAGTTTGATAAAATATCAGCTCATCACCCATCTCCCAAACCTTGTTCGCAAATACTAATTCCTCCGCGATTATTGGAATTCCTATTCCTCAGATTGTCTTCTCTATTTTCTTCTCCATCTGATGATTATTTGATTCAGAATCAGAAACGTTCATTTTCCATATATATATATATATATATATATATATATATATATATATATATATATATATACATACATAAATATATATATATATATATATGGAATAAAAAGAGGTTGAGAAAGAAATATAGAGTAGTTTTAAAACCCTCTTTTTAGTCATACGATTATAACAAGGTTTTTAAAAAATGCAAATTGATTGATTTAACCAATTAAAGAAAATTGAAAATGCTCACATCTGCAGAAGAGGGGGGGTGTTGCGATTAGTTTTGTTAAGAATTAACATTTTCTCATATGAGGAATGTCAATTACCTTAAAATCCTAATGATATCTGATAAATAAAATGAGAGAATAACACTTTCCGAGGTAATGTTCCGTACCTAAACACTCGACAGCGTGAGGCCTGATTAGGGCGGGCTTTTTAAAGAGTAAAAAAAAATGTTCGTTGACAAAAACGCGCGCACTAAACTGGCAAAGCGTCATCGAGTTTTTAGGTCTTTCCACCTTCGATTTTTGTACCAAACACAACGGAAATAAACTCTAGTATTAATAATAATAATAATAATAATAATAATAATAATAATAATAATAATAATAATAATAATAAACGACAAATCAATGTCAAGCAGCTGTTGCGATAATACAAATTTATTTGCAAATGTTATCGAAAGAGGTTGAGAGTACTGGAAATCGGGGGGGGGTATGTTGCCATTCGGCTTCAAGGTAGCCCCACAGGCTGTTTTTAAGGAAAGACCTCGCAAGACCTCCGTGAACGTTCCTTGTGAGCCACTACTACTACTACTACTAATAATAATAATAATAATAGTAATAATAATAATAATAATTATTATTATATATATTTATATATATATTTATATATATATATATATATATATATATATATGAAGTGATGAAAATGGAAAAAAAAATAAGTTTTTTGTTATTTTTTACATGGAGGTCACCACTTATCAATGCCCAGAAGCCACTCGGAGGTTAGGGGTAATTTTGTGTACAGTAATCAATGGGGTAGTGTTACAGTATTAATTAGTATTGGAGATTTGATAAAGTGTCATTACTTAAGTCGGCGGTTCATCAGAAATTTGTTTATGTTGGATTTGAAGACATCAATGTTGAAGTCAGGAGGGAAACAGGCAAGCGGTAGAGGGGTTCCACAGGCGTGCAGTTCTGAGAAAGCAATTTTGTTCATGGAATATACGTTTTGATTTAGACACAGCTAAAGAGAAGGGGAATTATTGGTTGCAGCTAGATGAGTGTTTATCGTGAAAGATTTGCTAGGAGGGACCAGAGACTGGAGCTCAGACGAGCACCTGCTATGGAAATAACGATGAAAACAAAGACAGGCTCACAATGTCTCTTCTGTGAGAGAGAGGTTGCAGGGAAGAGAAAATGGAATCCCCCACGAAACAACGAAATCTATTTTGTACTCTGTACAGGGAAGGATAGGCTGTTTTTAGCAGCTTCTGCCCAGAGGTGGCAGCAGTACTCCATCCTTGGACGTACTTGGTGTTTATATACATGTACGTGTTCCATTACAGATCAGCTGTAAAGGTAAAATAAAGAAGCTTTTCAGAACATGGGACCTCCCCCAGACGAGGGCCATCCATTTCAATTCATACCAAATGGGGATCAGAGCGTTGATGATATAAAAGTAGGAGCTTGGTTTTAGATGCATTAAAGGTAACCAGCCACCTCTTCCCCATACTAATACAATATTTGAAAGGAAATGTTAACGAGCATATAACTATTTTTTTTATTTTGTCATTTCTCTATCTCCTCGGAATATCTTTACATTTATTCGCATCATACACACACACATTTATCATATATATATATATATATATATATATATATATATATATATATATACATATATATATATATATATATATATATATTACGAAATGCATGCATAATTTTCACGATTAGATATTTTCCGAGTAAGCATATAAAAACAAGTAGACCTAGATAAAAGTATTTACCCTGTGGACATAAATGCTAAGTACCAATTATTACATTTTATCTCAAATATAGTTTTAATTCATCGACGTCTTCATGATTTTTAAATGTCTCTTTCTTAAAGGATGCATTCAGATCAACAATAGAAATTGATGATATACGAAACGTCCATTTTATCAGCGCTCATAAACACTTTTCGAACGTTAAGAGTGGCAAATCTGCAGCATTTTTATAACAAATAAATGTTTTATACGTGTTTGTTTTGCTACTGTGTTTCATTTCGCCAGATGTTATGAAGGATCGTCGGTAGCTTTGTCTGCTTAATTAAAACGAATACAATTTTACATTAAATAAAGGCATAAAGAACTGTTTGCAGGGAGTTTAAATATATATATTTATAGAGAATAGATTTAGGAGGAGACAATTTTATATTATCTAGTTATTTACTTTATAAACTTAACATTCTAACGCCAGGAAATAAGTGACGTGCACGGACACACATTGAAATAACATTCTCCTTAGATAATAGATTTCTACATTATTTACACTGACCCATTGGCATGGATTCTAAGGAGAAACTGATCAGTAAATCTTAGTTTCTCTCGTTTGAAAAATATGATGCCACTCGCCCTTCATCCTTGTCCTGCTGCATTTCTTCCACGGTATTTGACGTTTTTACCCGGCTTTAACTTTACGTCGCCCGTACTTGGTAACGATTCTGTTTGAGGTTTAAAATTATTTTGACAGTATTTAATATGACCTTGTCAAAATATATAATACGTTATTAATCACTACTGACGCAGGATCCTATTATGTAGCATACCAACACATAGAATATTTAAATCTTAAACACGATATACGTACAAAAAAACTGACGAACACTTTGTTAGCAACGTAAAGACTCGTTTATGAATAAAACGAGTATGTAGATGAACATTTTAGTACAAACAGAGAGAACCTTTTTTTCGAATACGTGGACGCAGAGAAAATAAAATGGCGTCGTCATCTTAAAATGTCTCTATTTTCCTTGTCATTAATTTTTTGTAATCACGAAGTTAGCTTCTCCATTTTTTTCTTTATTTTACATCATTCTTTAACACTTATTTTATAGTTCATGGATTTTTAACTTCACTGTGCCGACTTTATTTTAGTCAGGAAAATGCTTGTCTTCCTTCGCGTAAGTTTTTCTCTTACACATGTTTGATTCGTTCTGTAATTGTCTGTTCTTGTAGTCATTTTTCCCAGTCGCTTCTGTCTTTTGGGAGTTTCAGTGGAAAATCAAACATGTAAGAACGAAAAACATTTAAATAAATAAAAAAGAAACATTTTAAAGCAATGAAGAATTGCGTTCAACTGTTGGAAAACTATAAACCTTTAAAAGGCATTGAGTGTGATTTATTTATCAATTGATTAAACTCTTATAATATGTTTATATACATTCTGTACTCGGTGAGAACAGTAAAATTACTCTTGGACTGACACATATTTAAATTGTCTCAATCTATATAACCATTTTTATCTTAATTTCCTGCATAAAAAACGTATATTATTCTATCGCTGTTTAGTGAAATAAATGAAAATATCCATATCAATAAATAAAAGCAAGTATGCATAGATCTAAATTTTAAAAAAAAACATAAACACCCATGCGGAACATTCCGGAGAGTGAGTAAGAATTCAGCTAATCGGTTATCTTCTCTTAAATCTATACCAATCAGTCTCCTATGTGTTAAGAATAAGTTGCTAGAATCTGTGTTTAATAGAGAAGTAGCACATTAGCAAAACTAATCAATTCAGTGGCATGCAATAGGGTTTCCGTTCTGATATATCTACAGTAGATCTGCTAACTGTTATATCTCATAGAATTAACGAATTATTATTATTGCTGGAGTCCAAGCCTGGACTCAACTCACTTCCTGATGTATATTAATGATCTCCCAAATCACATTCTAACATCATTCGTAGACATTTATGCTGACGACACTCCCATCCATGGCAACAATTCAAAGGCCTGTTTTCTTTCCTCTTATCTTGAGCACGTAATGAAATATATGGAAAGGGATGGTTAATTTTTAATACACCTAAACCAAAGCTTCTATCTGTCGATCATCAACGCTCGAACTCCCGTCAGACATTAACTGAAATGAGTTGCTCTCATCTTGGGGAGGTTCCCGGCCCGGCCTTTCCACCTGATATTAAATGGAACACGTACATGTAATCCGTTGCCACGGTCGCTTAAAAAATATTGGAATCATTATACTGCTCCAGTAGATATCTCACTGCCGATCCAATTCTACAAAAGAGCTAAGTACGCCCGAGGATACAGTACTGTTGCTACATAGTAGCTGCTAGAAGCGCTTATGCTTCCTTACAACAACTTGATGTGATGTTTCGAGATTGACTTTGCTCTATCATTATTTTCATGTCACGTGCTCGTGTTGTATATCGAGATATATTATAAAACGTTACATATGTTGTATGTGAATATATGTCTGCATGTGATCATTTATGCAGCAGTTCTAACAGGAACCGATTGACATGAACGTATCGAAACGTTGTAGACAGCAGTTCTTTTAACAGCTGTAAATAACACAACACATTCCTGAATTATTTATGAACATGTATTCTTATGATCTTGATTCCATTTTCAGAGATACACACTTCTTACATCTTTGCTGTCCGAAGTGACGCCGCTTCCCACGTCAACTTGGCAATCTGTTCACTCTGGTGGTTAAACTTCAACTGTCGACTCTAAACTTTCCGACCTCTGACCTCAGTTCCGTTATGTTACTCATTAAAAGATACGTCGCCTTAACGTGACCATTCCGTCACGTACGCCTGTTCAAGGTTATTTTGTTTATATTTAACCTAGCTAAATTATATAAACATCCCAGCTAAAATCTATGGCTAAATCTAATTCTATATACAATAAATAACTCCAAATATAAGCTATTTTAAGCATATCATTGAAGAGATAGATAGACAGATAGATCGATAATAACAAATTAATTTTAATTATGTTAATCAGCCAACACCCGTCTGAGCTTTAAGCTATGATTCCCATTTCCATACTTTCACGAAATACATTCGTCTTGCTGAAACCACTATAAACAATTTCCTCCACTCTAACTTTGCCTAAACCTAGAGTGTATTCAATGAACAAAGTTTCTTTCTTGAAACTGCACACATGGGGAACTCGCCACGGTTTGCCTTCTTTTCGGCCGACCACAATATCGTTCTCATCAAGTCCACCAAGTTCTTGATGAGCCGCCCCTTTAATTAATACAATTTACCAAATTCCAACTATTAACCATTACTACGAAATTATCCCATTGACTACCGTACACACGTTAACATTAATCCTCGAGTAATCTTCGGCCATTAATAAGTTCTGACTCCTTTGTAAAAAAAACATATGTGGAGTAAGGTCTAATTATGCAACTATTCGTTTTCTGGGGACTGTAAATTGGTTTGTTCTCCTTGGGTGGGCATCCCTGGAAGCGTTGTTTTATTCTGGCACAGCAATAAACGCCCGAGTAGGGATTCCCGGTGCTGTAATTGAACGTTGTATGGAATTACCCACATAAATACTTCATAACTCGTACATAAATACTTAAATATATTATGTCTTAGTTGTGCATAGTTTTGTACTTTTTAGGTTGTTATTTTATTTACTAAATCTCCAGAGTGTTTATGTGGGAACAGTCGTGAAATATTAGTAAGGTTTAAAATATGGTTTATGGCTACTGCGATCCTTTGTCTAGCTAGATATTATTGAGAGCAGAGAGATGTCCAGTTTTTTAGTTGTTAAAGGACTTTATAATATATATATGTGGGAATATTGTAGCGGTATTCTATATAAATGATATCAAAGTCTATAAGTTATTAAAAGACGTGTTAAAGTTTCAATGATTCCGTTTATAGTTTTTCATTGTTCGCGTATGTATTTTCGTCTGAGAATAGTGTAAATATTTTACATATTTGGTTTTCTCCACTATAATTAATAGGCACGCAGTTCTATTCATACAAAAACAATAAAACAATACCTAGGTTTTATATGTGTCCCACTAGCATTCTATATTCGCCGTTTACTGGATGCACGTTTTACTTTCAATCCTATATCGCTTATTGTTTAAACTATGTTTTTTTATTAACAAAATATAAGGATGTTTGGGAATGCTGATGTATATTTTGGAGTGTGTGGATTATTTGAAATAGTATTCGTATATTACATGTTATTCATGCAACGTTTTGTCCACTGTAAACTTCCATCTCCTTTATAGGCCTCTCGTCGATCTGAGGAATCTGTATAAGTATTTTGGACGGATAATTAAACATATTTATTATCCAGTTCTCCGGGACTTTGTAACATTCTATAAAATGCATACATACTTTTGAAATGTAGATGTTATTTCGAGGAATCTAGTGTATAAAAGTATATATTTACAAAGTCGAAACGTTTAGTCGTGCAATATATATTTTCAGAATTAGACTAATCGAGCTATTCCAAAGAAAACCACTCTTTAAAAATAGTGCTTTTTACATCGAAACTGAAGTGTTTTCTTCCATTGTCGTAGAACTCAACTTGTAAATATTAAGCACGCACGCACTGGCGTCTGCACGCGTGCCCTCCACACACAATATATGTATATATATATGTGTATATATTTCTGTGAATATCAATATATATGTATATACAGGCATATAGAAATAGATATATACATAAACGTAAATGTATATATGCATATAAATGTATATATATATACATATACATATAAATATATATACATATGTAAATACTTATACACACACACACACACATATATATATATATATATATATATATATATATTCACGCAAATTGTAAGTGTACATGCGTTTATGTTTGTATTTTTTTCGTAATTTGTATGTGGTTATTTGTGAATAGCCATTTCCCCTTGTCTGGTTTTGAAAGAAAAGATTCGATTTGTCTTTTTGATATGAGTCTCGTAATCACGTGTAATTTGTGTGTCAATAAAGCCACAATGTATTTAGAAAGTTTTCCTTCCCCCGGGGAAGCAGTAAAAAGCAATCGCAATTTGCAACAAGCAAGACATAAATTACTGAAGAATTCATTAATTTTCTTCTATTTTTTCCATTAAATTCCCCAATGGCAATCAGAATATATACTGTTAATAATATTCTACGGTCTCACAGAAAAATATCTTATAAGAAATTAAAGTTGCTGAATTTGTAACAATATATTACAGATCTGGTATATATAAGTGTATGGTGTGGATGGGGTCTTAGGACACCTATGCTAATTATAAACGCCTTAGTGTTTTCTGAATGCGAAAAGGTTAATCGCTTCATTTACTCGTAAGGTTCAAGGGAGACAAATTACTTGCTATTATGATATACGTAAAATCACCTGACTTATTATTATAATTATAGAAAGCAGTAACACTACATGAAACCCGTTAAAAATTCAGTATACATTTTGACTAGAAATAAAAATGTAAATCAATCATTTTGGAGATAATTCGATAGAGAGTGTACTATAGCGAGAAACTGAATGCGGGAAATGTATTTTAAATTATTAAATCATTTCTCTCAGATAGGTTCTTAAGAGTATTAGTGTATGGGCAGCAATAAGAAGCTCATAGTGTTAATGCTCAGTCCCTATGGTATCTATCCTGGGTTCAACTTTCTTCCTGATCTATATTAATGATCTTCCAAATCACATGCTTAGATCATTCGTAGACATTTTTGCTGACGACACTACAATCTATAGCAGAATATCAAAGACCGTAAATGACCAAGTTCTCTCTGATTCTCTCTCTTCTGATCTTGAGCATGTGGTATAATGGGGAAAAAGTGGCTGGTTACCTTTAATGCATCTAAAACAAAGCTTCAATCTTTAAATCGTCAAAGATTTGATCCCCATCTTGCATCAATTGAAATGAATGCTCTCATCTTGAGGAGGCTCTATGTTTTGACAAGCTTCTGGGCTTGATCTTTACTCCTGATCTAAAATAGAATATGTACATAAAATCCGTTGCCAAGGTCGCTGGAAAAATGATGGGATCCTTTATTCAGTCCAGAGGATATCTACCTGCTGATGCTATTTTCTACCTATATAAGAGCCGGATACGTCCAAGGATCGAGTATTTCTGTCACACCTGGGCAGGAGCTACTAGGAAGACCTTATCCAGGCTTGGCAGAGTTCAGCATAGACTTCGTAGCCTAGTGGGAATGCCTTTTTCTCTTCCCTGCAACCTCTTCTTTTACAGAAGACACGATGCGAGCCTGTCTCTGTTTTATCGTTATTTTCATGACAAGTGCTCTTCTGAGCTCTAGTCTATGGTCTCCCCTCGTCAACTATTCACGAGACACACATCTAAATTTTTTTCCAACTCTTCATCAGTGCAAAAACCTAAACGTAGATTCTATGAACAAGGCTTCTTTCTTACAACTGTACACATGTGGAACTTTCTTCCGTTTACCTGCTTTCCATATTACTACAATATGGCCGTTCTTGTAAACAAGATCTTGATAACCCCTTCCTCTTAAGTAATCCAATTTACCAAATTTACGCATTTATCGGTTACTGATATTGTCCTTTTGACTGATGTACACGAAGTGGTGATTACTTTGCATATATATATATATATATATATATATATATGTATATATATATATATATATATATATATATATATATATATATATATATAACGTTAACCTTTGACCCAATAAAAAACATGTTCCCCCTTTGATATGCACTAGTTTCATTTTTTATGCAGGCCATCTACTAGTAGGCCAGTTGGGCATCAATTTTTTGAAAAAATAACAGAAATAGTTTCATTACTTATACCATTTTTATTTTGGGCAAATTTTCTGATAGTCGTTTTTGTATCAATATAAAAAAGTAATGTGTGTGTTCGATTCTTTGTCGAATGATTTTCAGATTCCGAAAACAACGACCAAAATTCTAGAAAAAAAAGAGAAATACAAAAAAGCACCTGGATAAGTATAAAGGAGGTCGATTAGACACCAAAAGAAGAATCTGACCCTGTCCCAGAGAGGATGTTCACAATTAAATATTCGCGGCGTGAGAATTAACATCACATGGCCAAATTCTATAAAACTAAGCAATTTAAATATCCTTACTTGTTTCGGACGTATTTAAATTAAAGTTAATTTTTTGTCTTTTAATAAACATAACTTAACTATTTTGGTACTCTTGACGCGAATTCTCGGGATTTCCCGTCAAGCCCGGATCGGACGAGACCGGCAATCATCGGTGTCAGCCGAGCGTTGTTCAAATGTTGAAACGCTAATTCGACTTTAAAAATTATTATTTTATTATTTTTTTGTTTTTGTTTTTAGTAATTTTTTATTTTATGATTAGTTATTTTTAATTATTTATTTAATTTGAATATTATTGTACTTCAATTTCTGGGATTTTGCTTAGCAAATGAAAAAGCGATATGTAAATGAAAGCAGACGACATTCGAATTGGAAAAAATCGACTGAACCCCCAAAAAGCTGACAAACAACTATATTTTCAGACTCGCCAAACAGAATAAATAACAAGCAAGAAAATAAATCTGTGCATGCTAGAAAAACAAGTGGGAACGCCGATACAGACAAGCTCATATTGTCAGGAAAAAATTGCTTTCCCGGTAGCTTCTGAGTACATATTTACTTGAATTTATGTGGAGACAATAATTTGGAAACGATCCTTTTGTCTATTATAAATCACATTTCCGAAAGCTACCCGGTTGGGGGACTTCCTTCCATTTCCTCTACCCCATCACCTCTCTCTTTGCTGTCGATTGCCAATCAACAGTCGACCGAAGTAAAAAATTCCTAAGGAAATATCCTCATTTCAAGAAAGTTCTTCCGCCGGCAATTAACAACCGTAAAAAATCACTATTTCTTGAAAAAAAACATGTTTTTCTATTTCTGTGTAATCCCCCACCAAAAAAAAAACCTGACTGAACAAAAAGTTTTGAAAATAAACTAAAAAAAAAATACGATTAAAGAAAAACAAAAACATTGTACTTACACCTAACATTTATACGGGTAAACAACCTTTTCTTTAAGATAACATTTTATAAATAACTTGCTATTGATAAATATTTTGCAAAAAAAAAAAAAATACTAAAATAAATTGAATAAACGTATTTGCTTTTTTCAAGGTAGGTTTTTGTTTATTTTTTGATAATTTGTATTTGTATTTTTTTTCGGTTTGTTTTGCTTTTTTCCTTAGTCTGCGTGTGTAACGCCGCTCGGCTAACACTGATGATTGCTGGTCTCGCCCGATCTGGGGTTGATGGCAAATCACGAGAATTCGTGTCAAATTATGCAAGAGTACCAATACTTTAAAATATTTTAATTGGATAAAAATATGTAAAATTCTTCGCAATAAGAAGTTACAGACGCGAAATCCTGTGATAAAAACAACTTATCCGAACTTATAAAACATAAGAAGCAGTTATACACAAGTTGCATGTTTTTTCGGAGACTGTAAAACCGATAACAATACAGTTAATACTGCAGTAGTTTAACCAATACTGTAGAAACCTTCCGACTCCATGTGTGCCTTATAAACTCTGGCTAAGTTTTTTCTCAAAATCATATTTGTCCCCCACTGATTGAGGAGAAATTGTACAAAATAACACGACAAATGTGCAGACCGAAAGTGTTTTTAATTCAAATAACACTAAGCAATTTTTAATAAAACCGAGCCACCTAAAATAGATGATATAACAAATATAATCAGTAAAAAAAACAATAAAGTAATACACCTTTTTCTAATTCTGACGTTGTGAAATTTAAATCGTGAACGTATTCCTAGAAACGTAGAAGTCCATATATTTCTCTTTTTTCTCAAGTTTAATATATATATATATTCTCTTTAGTTATTACATTCCAATATTAATGTTTTTTTAGAAAAAGGGGCACGTGTTTTCTGGGTCGGAACATAATCTATCTAATAAATGACATATGCAAGCTTTTAACCTTGAAGTAGTATTTTAAGATCGCTATATCAACTGGCTTCATGCATGATCAAGGGCGATTTCCATTATATATATATATATATATATATATATATATATATATATATATATATATATATACATAACCTGTACCTCTAACAAACGATCGTATGAGGTACGTGCAATAAGTAATGCGCTTGATCCACTTCCCATAGCAGTAGAGCAACGAAACTTGGCAAAGTTATTAGTCTTTCTCTACATAGGAACCACCGAGAGTTATGTATTTCTCCCATCGTTCGATGCAGCTCTCGAGACCGGGTTTGTAGAAAAGCCCAGGTTGGTCCTCGAACCAAGATGCGACTTCCGAAATCAATGCTGCATCATCTGGGAAACGCTTTCCTTTCAAAAACAACTTCATGGAGGAAAGAGGTGAAAGTCAGAGGGTGCAAGGTCAGGAGAGTAGGGGGAATGGGAGAGGATTTCATAAACAAACGCCCGTGCTTCTGATCTGGCGACATGCGAGTTGTGGACCGGAGCGCTGTCCTACAGGAGGAGGTTAGCTTCGCTGATCTTGCCCCGCCTTGATTTTGATAGCTTCCCTTAATTTCCTCAAAAGTGAAGCATAATAGGCTCCTGTAATTGTGGTACCCTTTTCTAGAAAATCTGTCATCACTACTCCGTCCTGCTCCCAGAAGACTGTGAGCATGACCTTACCAGCAGAGGGCTGCACACTTGCCTTTTTTGGAGGTGGTGAGTCCAAATGCTTCCACTGCATTCACTGAGTTTTTGTCTCTGGATCATAGTGATGGACCCAGGTTTCATCCTGTGCAATCAGTCTTTTGAAAAATTTTGGCTCATCTTCTTGGCACATTTCCAAATTCATCCTTGAGCACTCGACGCGTTCTCGCGTCTGGAATGGTGTGAGCAACCTGGGAATCAATCTGGCATATGCAATGGTCATGAATAATAGTTTCCACAGACCATGTACTAATCTTTACATCTTAGGCTATTTGGCGAATAGTAATGCGCCGATCTTCCAAAATGGCAGCCTCAACTTGACGGAAAGATGTCTCATCAATGGCAGAAGGGGGGCGACCAAGTCTGGGAGCTGTTTCCACAAACTTCCGGCTATGTTTGAATTCACGATGCCAGCATTTTACAAGGTCATATGATGGGGCATTATCACAATAAGTTTTTTTCATTTCATCAAAAGTCTCCTGTGGTGTGCGTCCTTTCAAATACAAAAACCGGATCACTGCTCGACATTACAGGCTCCATTTCACAATTGACTCAGTTCAAACATCTGTAAAACAGAAACCACAATTAGTTCTGAGCTATAATTTGCCACGTAACCGGTAAATCATTGCACATGCAAAATTTCAGCTAGATAAGACAACTGGAAATAGGTCAGTTGCATTACTTATTGCACGCCCCTCGTATGTTGATTGGTTGTTGATGTTGAATTATTCGAGCTGAATTAAATGGTTTTGCATAAATCATATAACATTTGGATTATATATATATATATTAGTATATATATATATATATATATATATATATATATATATATATATATATATACTGTGTGTGCAAAATAAAGACTTCAAGACAAGGTGTTGATGGCAACAAAAAGTGTATTTCATTTTACATTACAATTGTTTCAATGTCCAGTTCGACATTTTCAAGCATTATATCGTTTGAAAATTTTCAAAAACAAGCATTTCTTTAGACTTTATGAATAAACACACTTTTGGTCATATAACATTTTTTTGAATAGAAAGAACAAAAAGGGGGAGAATCCCTCACGGGAAAAGCACGCGAGAAACATTTACCTTGGTTGTGGTTACGGAAAAGCCCATTTAAATATTAATGTATCGCCTAATTTTTGTATCCTTATTTAAGAACAGAGTTATAGGAAGTTTCTACGGTGATCCCTAAGCCATTAAAAAAACTTTTTTTAAATATATCCCATTTGTTGGGTTCCTAAATTCCTTTATTTTCCAATGATTTATTTTTTCTATATTTATATTATGGCCTTAACAACCTTGTAAAGACGTTACGGTTAGGTTTAGTTTCGTATTAGTGGCAAGTAATATTTATAGATTATCGTGCTATTCCTACATGGATTAAGACCATTTTAGGTTTGGAATTTGATTTAATATTAGAATAAAATAAAATGGGTGTATTAAATATATATAAACCTTGTAGGACATTTCGGGAGTAGTGTTCTAATCTATTTGCTGTCTGAAAGTTCATTGATATTCTACTTGAAAAATTCATTGTTATTCTGCTTGAAAAATTCATTGTTATTCTGCTTGAAAAATTCATTCTATTTCTACTTGAAAAATGTTTTTATGTCGTTGCTTAGGATGATTTGAAGGGAGATAATCTAATTATGTTGTTGAGTACTGTGTGTATATATATATATATATATATATATATATATATATATATATATATTTATATATATATATATATATATATATATATTATTCACAGATTGTGCGAGTCTATTTATTTGTTCGAATCTAGTAAGGGCGTGAACAGGCAATTCTCATCCAATATCTAATAGATAAAACGCCTGCCGGCTTTGAACACACAATCTAAATCAGTTTATCAATTTGATCTTTCTTTACACTTACGCTTAGTATTATCGACTGAAAAAACTCCAGAGGAAAATAGTCTTAACTTATTTAGCCACCATTTTGTCTGGAAACTCGCGGCGAAGCGGCGGCGGCATCCATTTTATGGACGCTTGTCTCGCAGCGATTCTTTCAATTCAAATCCTCCAAAGTCATTTCTTCTTCAACTACATCCATACTCGCTGCGTGACGTTCTAATCGACATTTCATATATCAAAAGATTTTAAGTGACCTATGCATCTACGTGTCCATTTAGTTGTCTGCATATATAAATGTATCAGTCGGGAATATTGTGAAGATTTTTTTATATCAAGTTTATGTAAAATCATGACACGTTAGTATTACAAGTAAATCCATGTAAAATTTTCGTCTAAGAAACTATATATATATATATATATATATATATATGAATACTTTATTTAATCACATAAATTAATATAAGAAGGTATAATTTTATGCGTAAATATTCAGTATTTACTTCAACAGCTCTCAATATATAGGTAGAGATAGTTAGTAAGTTATAAAAATATATATGGCAATTAAGCTGCACAGAATATTCAACGTTTCATTCTCGTGAGAATATGTGTAGCTTAATTGGCATATTATATATATATATATATATACATATATATATATATATATATATATATATATATATATATGTAGTAATTTATGAAATATATATGGCGATTAAGCGACACTGAATATTCGGCGTTTCATCCACTATAGGATTCGTCAGGCTTATGCGCGAATTCTGTGGTTGTTTCTCGTTTTTATATATGTTGAGGATTTTAGTTAGCCAATCAGCTTTCTAGTATCCACTGCGCCCCTTCCTATCAGACAATTGGCATGCATTTTATCGAACAAAGGATATTTTTTAGAACTAGGTTAGTGGTTTAAGGCAGACGATTTTCCTCATTTCTGCTCTTTTTTATATATATAAATATACATATGTGTACACACATACATGCACACATACATACATATATATATATATATGGTCGTTATGTATATTCATGTTTATTTAATTTATTTATTTGTTTGTTTTCTATTGTTTTTTGTTAGTTTTAAAGCTATTTTGTATCGCTATCCTAGAGTAAGTTATATTTTGTGAACACAATTGTTTGTTATTTCTCGTGTACAGTTTAATAGATTTTGGGGTTCTTTAAAGTACAGGATAGCAATTTTTTCATGGAGTCATAATTTACTTGTGTCATCTAAATGTCCGCACGTGGTAGCTTGTCTTATTATTTTCCATTCGACTACCGGCGAATGTCCGCTTTCTTTGAGTTCCCAGTATTTATTCGCTAGTGTTGTTTTTATACGGTGTTTTTTTTATTTTTGAATGTACTTTTGTGGTCATAGTATCGGGTTTTGAAATCTAAGGAAGTCCTGCCTACGTAATATTTCTTGTTATTCGGGTTTTCTTTCGCAAATATTGTTGCTTGATAAACTACACTTTTTGTTAGACATTTATTTTGAACTGGGCAACTAAAATCCTCAACATATATAAAAACGAGAAACAACCACAGAATTCGCGCATAAGCCTGGCGAATCTTATAGTGGATGAAACGCCGACTATTCAGTGTAGCTTAATCGCCATATAAATTTTATTAATTACTAATTAGCTCTACCTACGTATTGAGCACTTGTGAAGTAAATACTTAAATTTTACGCAGAAATCTATACTTTCGTATATTAATTTTTGTGAGTAAATGAAGCAGTTATATATATATATATATATATATATAAGTTTAAGGTTAATCGAACCCAGTATGAGTGACTAAAACGTGATATCAGGAAAGGGAAGGTGCTAGAAGCAGTGGATGAGCTAGGGCCCCAAATTGGTCTGGAGAGTGAGGTGTGCGGGAGATTATGTCTGAGCAGAGCTTGGCTGATAAGCCACCAGATTACTCATCAGAGCAGTGGGCACAAAACAGTCTTGTGTTGCCAGATCTAACCTGTGTCAACTGCGAGTGGACGAGCAAAATAGCAGGCGGTTTGAAACGGAATTTGAATATACATAAAAGTGACCATCAAGAACATGCTGCTAGTGGCGCACATGTCTGCACAATAGGATAGCGATACCAAATAAATTTGGAAATTGACAATAACAATAGAAAATAAATAAAAAATAAAATATAGAATGAAATCAAATATATATATATATATATATATATATTAATAAATGAGTTTATATATATGTTGTGGTGGCAACCACTTATTTGCATATGCGAATAACATAACACTATAAATGGCAATCCTAGGTTGGCCTTCGTGTGTCTTACTCAAATGCCACCAGAAGTGACGCCGAAGAGCGTACATGTCCTCCCACCAAGACTCTCTGACTCGACACCGTCATTTGTACATATTGTAAATATGCCTTTTCTTTAATACACTTAATATTGCGTTATATTGTTGTTTGCGTCTTCATTGTATTTCCTTACTAATTATTGTTCAACCTTGCAACCACAACAGTTGGCGACGAGATATGAAGCGTCAAATATAACAGTTTGACGAAGAACTATTTAAAAAAAAAAAAAAAGTACAACGCAAAGGTTGACCATTTTTTTAAAGAATGCAAAGTGTTGACGAGCAAACGGATTTTACGCTAAAGAGAAGTTTCAACTAAAGTGAAAAAAAAACTCTAAGTGGAAAAAGCGACAATTTACGCCGTTTTCTGGGAATCCGACTTGCAAACGAATGTAAAAGTGAATTTTTGTTTGTCGCTACACGACAAATCTTACTGAAGGACCAACTTGCAAACGAAAAGCGAACTTTGTTCTGTCGCAAAAACGACAGGTCAGACCCGTATTACGAAAACCAAGGAAGTAACCTACGAAAAAAGTTCACCAGTGGATTCTAATTACTGTTCTTCGTAAACAAAACAACAACTAAAGGACTTTTTAATGTTTTGGTTGACGTCGGTACTAAAAGGAAATACCACTGCTAAAACTAAAATTCAAGGAAAGGATTTTTTTTTCTTGAAGTTGTCACTGAATAACGGATAATACAGTAAAACGTCACGGGAAAAAAAAGGTAATCTCAATTTAAGAGGTATTTTAATTACTAAAATACTAGAGAAAAAAACTCAAAGAACTAAATGTACTGCATACATTTATTCAATTGTGACTCGATAAAAAAAAAAAAACTTTTATTTTGTGGAAAGAGTGACTTATTAGTAAGTGCCTAAAAACGGAAAGTCAATTCCATTTCGTGATTCCAGATAAACCTGTTTTATTTTTTTTTTTTGCAGCGTGACTCGCAAAAATAATATATTATTGCAAGCAGCGATATTATTATTGAAAACAGGAGCTTACAGCAATTTGCTTTTTTGTTGTAACCCAAACCGGTGTATATTGTACATGGTACAATATTTTTTTAACTACGCACTAAAAAAAAAACAACAAAAAAAAACATGGAAGACTTATCAAAAATGTTCATGCAATTTTTACAAGCACAGGCTGAGCGGGATGAACGCAGACAAGCTACACAAAACGAGCTTTTGCAAACACAAATACAGGCACAGGCTGACCGCGAGGAAAAGAGAGAGGACAGATTATTGAAATGGCAGCAGGAACAAGAAGAAAAGCAGAAAATGGCACAATTAAAGCAGAAAAAACTGCAATTGGAACAGGAAGAAAGGCATAAGAAACTACAATTGGAATATGAAGAAAGACAAGAGGAACGTTTTGCTAAAACACTGGAACTACTAAAGAGTAATCGAGAAAATGTCGATAGTGTTAATTTCTCCCATACAACTATTTTTAATAGCACGGACACATTTCATTATGTGCCTGAGGAAGAGAAGAATTTTGAAGCATACTACACAAGATACGAGGATGTTTTTCAACTGGACTGTAAAAGTTGGCCAAATAGTCAGAAAGTGAGCCTCTTACTCAGAAAATTGGGTACATCAGAACACAGCAAATTCGTAGATTACATATTACCTAAAAAAACTGCGGAATTAGAGTTCATGGAAGCTGTAAAATTACTAAAAGAATTATTTAATCCAAATATATCTCTTTTTCATAAAAGATGGCTGTGCATGAATCTAAGAAAGATGGACAACCAAGATTATTTGACATACGTATCAGTTGTCAATAAAAACTGCGATAATTTTAAGCTTGCAGAACTAACGGTAGAAGATTTTAAATGTCTAATCTTCGCTCAAGGGTTAGTTTCCACGAAAAATGCAGAAATACGCAGACGAGTGTTGTCTAAGCTGGAATCTGAGCAAGATTTAACCCTCCAGAAACTAGCAGAGGACTGTGAAAGGGCCATTACACTAAAAAAGGATTAAAAAAATATAGAAGAATCCGGAGTGGCATATGTAAGAAAAGTTAGAAAACCATACGCACCAACCAAGAACTTTACAAAGAAAAGCAATGGAACGGGATATTCCAAAGATAATAACCATAAATATAGTACAGAATATTACAAGCCTCTTCCTAGATATAACTGTAAGAGATGTGCAGAAAAGCATTGGGAATCAGATTGTCCTTATAAGAAGAAAAAATGCTACATTTGTAAGAAGGTGGGACACAAAAGCGATTGCTGCAGATATAAAGATTACACCAGAAAGAGAGTACAGCAAACAAAATTAAATACAAAATTAGACAAAGATCGGCGAAAATACGTAAAAGTGGAAATATTTAAAACATCAATAAAGTTACAACTCGACTCCGGCTCCGATGTTTCTATAATAAACCTGAATACGTGGAAAAAGTTGGGAAAACCGGCCATGATGAAAACTAGTAAAGCAGCCGGACGGTAACTGGTGGTGGTATAAAATTTGAAGGAGAAGTTGTCCTCCCGATAAAATTGAAAGGGATTTCGAAGAAATTAAAAATATTCGTACTAAAAAATAGTGAAAATCTGTTTGGAATAGATTTAATTGAGAAATTCGGACTATGGGATAAGCCAATCAATACATTCTGTAAAAAATTAGAATGGTCTTCTCCAACAACAGTAAATATAAAAGACGATTTAAAAGAATTATTTCCTGAGGCATTCACGACTAACTTAGGTCGCTGCAATAAATTCAAGGCCTCGTTTGAACTTAAAGAAAACGCCAGCCCAATTTTTAGAAAAAAGCGAAATGTTCCGTTCGCTGGGTTGGAAAAGATTGATAAAGAATTAAATAGATTGGAACAGACGGGAATTCTATCAAAAATAGAACACATCGAGTGGGCAGCCCCCACCGTATACGTAAAGAAAAAGATATTGAAATCTGTGTGATTTCAAATCTTGGGAGGGGGGTTGTTGTGGTGGCAACCACTTATTTGCATATGCGAATAACATAACACTATAAATGCCAAGCCTAGGTTGGCCTTGGTGTGTCTTACTCAAATGGCACCAGAAGTGACGCCGAAGAGCGTACATGTCCTCCCACCAAGATTCTCTGACTCGACACCGTCATTTGTACATATTGTAAATATACCTTTTCTTTAATACACTTATTATTGCGTTATCTTGTTGTTTGCGTCTTCATTGTATTTCCTTACTAATTATTGTTCAACCTTGCAACCACAACAATATATATATATATATATATATATATATATATATATATATATATATATATACTAGCATTTCGGCCCGGGGTTGCCCGGGTATTTGGAGGTGTATGCTGTGCAAAAAAAAAACAGTCAATTTTTTTTAACATTGACCCCTACTTTGACCCCTTTAAATTTTATTGTTTGGGGCTCAAATCGAGTTAAGTAAGGTCCATGTCCAAGGAACCTATATCTAAAATTTCAAGTGTTTAAACCCCAAATTGTCGGAGGAGTCTGCTAGAGTTCTCAAAGGTCAAATCTTTCACAGTGGTTGCTGGCAGTCCAGTAGGCAGCTTTAGTCTCAGTGCATATATTACGTTGGTAGCTATGGAAAAAGTGATTTCTGTGCTCGATGGCAGCAGCACATTTTGGGAAGAACTATGGCTGGCTGTTAGGTTTTTGTTGGAATTTTTTGGATGGTATGAATCAGTCTATGCCTACAATTAGCCATTCGGTCAGGTCTGATACTATGGAGGACACATCCTTTGTAAACATGGAATGCAGAGGTAGATCAGATATAAGTGTACGGAAACTATGTCATTCGGCGGTAGAGTATCGATACACAGTACGGTGGAGAGGTACATCTGAAGACTTATTGCATTTCGTTTTTATCTGATATAACCGAGTGGTCTGAAGATCCCAGAGGAGACAGGACGGAACTTGAACATAGCTCAGGGGAAGAAGGCTCGCAACTGACCAGAAGTATCAGGCACTCGGGTGGGTTCGTGAACAATGTGGGTGAGGTCATAGGCAATGGCAATATCATGACAGAACCTCCCCTCATCATCTGTCTTGTTAGAGTGGGTCAGGCATTCCGCATTGTGGACATTGAAGTCACCACAAATGTGGATGTTAGCTGATGGGTGAGCGGACAGGACATGGTCAATTTTTTCATATATACTCTTAAAGATAGTAACTCCGCTGTTGTGGGGGCGATAGAGAGCAAATATAAATGCAGTGGTGTAAGCAAGTGCAACCCGGAAGCACATATAAGGTAAATTATGGTCTTCTTTGGAGATATCCCTACTACACGGAAAGCCATCTTTTATGTATTCACATATTCCATGTCCATGGCGATCTTGGGGGTCAGATTTAGATGTTAAGTTAGAGTATTCTTTAATTATGAATTCGTCAAGGGAATTGGTCGACATTATGCAAGTTTCGCTTGTTTAATGTGTAAACAGGTTTTGTTTTTTAATAATGTTTTATTAATTAGATTATATTGGAGTGTGAACAGCGCGGTAAGATTCAATTGATTGTCTCATTTATTTAGATTTTTTATACAACACTATGTACTTACATCTATGTACTTATATTTAATGTATACATAGCCACGTACATATATACTTGTATACATTAATATGTGTCGGTGTACGTGGCTATATATACAAAAGTGTTTTATACAGTTCAAACTAATTCTTATGAATATGAATATCCTACAGACATGTATGCATGAACTCGCTTTAATATTTCACTTTTTCATCTGACATTTTACCCGTAAAAGTGGCAAGCTGAATGTATTCAAGAATAGTCTTGATTTGAAAGAAACGTGTGCAATGATTTTGTTGTGTGAAACTTCAATTAAATCACAGTATGATATAATTTTAATCTGAATTTATATATATATTTGAAGATGTACACGGCATTGCCCAGGATTAAACATACTGTTATATTTCTTTAAAAATAATGACGTAAAACAAACGGAAAAAAATGAGACATGTGCATGCGAGTATTATGGGTTTTTTTTCTAAACAGTTCACTTCTTTTAAGTAAAAGAAAAACTCCAGCTGGGATCTGAACCAGAATCAAAAGACAGCGATTCAAGTACGATAATCATTAGCCCAACTGAACATGATCTTCAAATAGGCTTTTCTAAATCTTTTAATTCTTAACATAATGTGAACGGTTGGCATTTATCTGAAGGTTTCCACGTTACAAATAGTTCATTTTTGACCCCTTAAAGAATCTTTGTTGCCGGTGAAAACGGATTAAAAGATTTCCACATGTCTGAATACCCTATATACGAATGTCAAGTCTGTAGATGAAAAATTCGTTAAGTATACAGGGTGAGAACTCTTCTCACACACATTCTTACTTTTAAACAAGCTCAGTTTTTACTGTATACTTGCAAGCACAGACGCCACATACTAATTAATTATGTCTAAACTATTATCGGCCATCTTATCTAATATTCAATCGCCATTATAGATACTGTAAGTGCTGTCTTGCGTGGAGCAAGTTCACTATTATCCTAAATCATCCTAGTCCTAAAAATACTTTGTTATTTCTTCTCTTTTAAATTTCTTATTTGATTTTGTAATTATGTGTATTTTAATTTATATATGCATTTGTCTTGTATTCTCTGCTTAGCCTTTTAAGTTCCCAAGCAAAACTCAACCACGTTCTCTTCCAGCTTAAATAATTCCACGCTGTGTACTAAGGCTAGAGATAAAATACTATTAGGCAGGATAAATTTTCCGAAATTAACACAAACGTGGATTTATTTTTTCTACCGCAGAAGTCAGAAGAACTTTATTTAAGTAATATACTTAATATCTACAATTACCTTATGCCCGCTAGTATTAATAAAGAGGCCTTGTTAATTTCTCTACCAAAACTCTGGATATAGCTTATAATTAACTGTGCCAAAATTGTAACTGAAATCTACAGTGACATTAACTGCGTCACTAGGACTTTCTTCTGAATAGATACAATTGCTTTGTCCCCATAAATATGAATTCCGAATCCCGACGAAATAAGTGTTTCTCTTTGCCTCCAAGACGACTCCTTATGTCTAACCTGCATGCAAAATAGGGGAAAGAAGGGAAGATTGTATTCCTTTCTCCCAAGCTAAAACAATACGGTAAATTCTAAATCCAAATGAAACTTTACTGTATTATGTAAATTAATAATCCGACCCTTGAAATCTAACAATCTGATCCCCCTCTAGCTGCCACAGAAACGCTACATTATGCATACGCCTTAGTAGTAGAATCCTTAGCCTCAAGCTCCTAACTTTCACATGCTAACCGCCTCACAATCATCACTAAACATCTATAAATTTTTACCTCTGACATGCATTAGAGTTCATTCCGATCCAGTTTGGTACTTACCAGCCAAATAATGAACTCGAATGCAAAGCGATATTCATTACATAACAATTGCCTCTTCCTAGATGGTTTTGCAACGAACAATACTAAAAAAAATCCGATGGACCCAGTAGATCTTCCCAGATCACCCATCTAGGAGAAGGAACACCCTGAAACTAAACCAAAGGGGAGAGAGGCCTCTCCAGTCTTGGATGACAACCTTCCTAGAGCTGGTGACTCAAACAAATTACAGGTATGCAAACCTAAATTGCTTAAGAAGTAGATAGGCTCTGTCAATCGCTGGCTTCCATACTCCTTCTTTGCCTAGTAGTCAGGCGCAGAGACACTATCACAAGTGAATCGACATAGCATTTAGTGGTAGATCTTGTTTCTTGCCTAGGGCAATGAATGCCGTTCCCCACTCCCGACACACCCCACCTCTTAAAACTGGGCACTTGGGAGTGCTAGAGTACCAGACATGCCTGTGCAATTAGATTGGGGTGATCTTCTTCTGATGGGCTGAGGGTACCGGATTGACAGTTCCTGGCTGCTGTTTCCGACTGGTAGTACAGTGACCCTAACTCTTTGGTACCGCTTAGAGCGGCTGCTCCATCAACAGTTATATAATATCGGGATGTTTGTAGTGCCATGTCGCGCATGGAAAGGGACCCTGCACTCATCCCAGATGGGCTTTTCTGACGCCACAGTCCTAGTTGAAGAAAGGTCAGCTAATGGTCTACTTGTGTTGCATGTCTGATACCCTGCATGACCTCTTGTTCAGCTCCCTCTCACCTAACTGAAACACTTTAAAAACATGATGACAGTACAATAAAAAAATAACTTTAATCCAGGCCTAAGGTTCAAACAAAATCAACTTGCCTCCTCCCTTGAGGCTTGCATTAACTAACATCCATGGGCTTAGAAATAATTCAGCTGATGTTGAAGCATTTCTCCTCACAAATACCCCAGATATCTTAGCATTAAGCGAGACTAACCTACATTCCTCTATCCCCTCTAACTACTTTAACATGCCTGGATATCTCCCACTCTGCCGTAAGGGTTCTGACAGACATATGCACGGACTTGGAGTCTACATTCCTAACGCCCTCCCCCTGACTAGAGAATCGAACCTAGATACGGACGATCAAGCCTTTATGTGCTTTAGACTAAACATACAACATTACATTAGCTACTTTTATTTTCTCTACCGCTCTCCCTCGATCCAAGACTGCACTATAATAAACAAAGTGTCTGACAGCATAGACACAGCACTCTCCCTCGAGACTAGCGCACAAGTACATGTATTTGGTGACTTTAATGTTTACCACAAAAATTGGCTTGGATTCTCTACTCACACAGATGCAGCGGGCAGCTCAACACATAATTTCCCTATATCTCCCTCCCTATCACAAATGGTTACGTTTCCAACCCGTTTCTCTGATCAGCAAGAACAACGCGCATCACTTCTAGATCTGTCTCTGACTACAGTTCCCGATGATTGTATAACAAATGCTGACAGCCCACTCGGGAACGCTGACCATGCAGTGATAATGGTAGAAATCGCCCTAAATTCTAGACCCAAAACTGAAGAGCCAGTGCTCAAAACAACGAGACATTATAAAAAGGCTGACTGGGAAGCCATGAGAGATCTTATCAGAGATGCCCCATGGGGAAATATTTTTTCTCTTCCTGCTGAACAGTGCGCAAATGAGACCACTGAATTGTTTAAAACAGCAATTGAAGCACACGTTGCCATGCGGAAATTTCAAAGCAAGTCCCACTTTCCCCACTGGTTTACTTCGACTTGCGCAACTGCCATTGATCAAAGGCAGCATGCATACCGCTGATTTAGCCGACATAAGTCCAGTTCAAACAAACAGAAGTGGATAGAAGCTAGAAGGAACGTTAAAAAAGAAATAGCGACAGCTAAGAGAGAATTAACTGAAGCCACTAAAACATATCGAAGCACAAAAATTAGGAAATCGTGACTTCTGCAAAATCTACAACAGTGTTGTAAATAATGGGCAATCAAAAATTCCTCCACTAACCAACAATAACGAGGTTGTTTGCTCAGCAACCGACAAGGCTAATATGATTGCCAGTCGCTTTGCCTCCAACTCCACACTGGACCCTTCCAACCACCCCCTGCCTGACTTTCCTTTGCGGACAGACGCCACACTAGACGATCTAAAAATCACCCCTGCTCAGGTACACGCTATCATCAAAAATCTTGACACTTCAAAAGCATGTGGACCTGATCTCATCCCAGCTGTGCTATTAACAAAATGCTCAGCCGAAGTAGCTCCAGTTTTCTCCAAACTCTACAACAAATGGCTTAAAGAATCATATTTACCGGGCTGTTGGAAAACTGCTTATGTGGTGCCAGTATTCAAGAATTCTGGCGAAAGAACTGACCCATCAAATTCTCGCCCCATTAGCCTCCTCCCACTTTTCGCCAAAATATTTGAGACCATAATTTTCCATGCTCTAGTCCGGCACCTTACAGATGCTAAACTTCTGACTGACTGACAATATGGATTTAGACAAACCCGTTCCACAGCAGATACCCTCACTGTAATCTCTGAACGTATATACCAGTCAATGGACAAAGCGGGGGAGGGCAGAGCGGTAGCTCTAGATATATCTAAGGTTTTTGACAGGGTATGGCATGTGGATCTCCTCAGGAAAATTAAATCATACGGTATCACTGGTAGAATACTTAACATAATTAAATCTTTCTTAGATAAGAGAAAAATCCAGGTTGTCCTCGACGGTCGTACATCTAAACAGTGTGATATAAATGCGGGAGTGCCTCACGGGTCTATCCTTGGGCCTCTATTGTTCCTAATATTTATTAATGTCCTCCCCGACAAAACTGCCTCTGAGATGGGTATATATGCTGATGATACCACACTCTATAACAGGCATGACAGGAAAGCAAATGTACACATAACTAAAGAAATGGCAAAAAGACTAGAGGATGACCTCCAATCTATAGTGGAATGGGGAGATAAATGGATGGTCACATACAATGCTGCCAAGACTAAACTGGTTTCCTTCAATAATTACAATAAACCTTCTCTGCCACCAATAGCAATGGCCAGTGACTCCCTGTCTGAGAGTACATCGTTCAAACTGCTTAGCCTAACGTTCACAGGAAACATGAGTTGGAACAATTTTATTGAAAACATTGCCAGGGCCGCTGCGAAAAAGGTAGGCTCTCTCTACCGTGCTAGAAAACTACTGACACCTGAAAGTATCCTGTACCTCTATAAGGCCACCATTCGCCCATGTATGGAGTATTGTTGTCAAATTTGGGCTGGTGCATCTGCTGCTAGTCTCTCGCTCCTAGACAAGGTTCAAAAGAGAGTCGCAAATCTGATAGGCCCTGAACTGGCATCTAAGCTTCAGCCTCTGTCCCATCGAGGAAACCTTGCATCACTCTGCCTGTTCTACAAGTAGTTTAATGGTGAATGCTCTGACGAACTGCAGACACTTGTGCCCCCATGACGTAGACACCCCCGACAAACCCGACAAGCAGCTAATCCCAACCGCCACACAAGAAGAGATCCCTAGATGTAAATGATCTTTCTACTCCAGTAGTTTCTTCCTGAGAACCGCTAGACTCTGGAATTCCATTCCAGGTCCCTGCTTCTATAAATGTACTGACATGCAGAAGTTCAAGTGTAACATGAACCGACATTTGCTGCCCAAATCCCAACATAGTGCCCCAGCAATTGCTGCTCCCGATAGTAGCCCCCTACACCAAAGTGGCAATGTGCCTTGTTTGGGGTGAAAATGTAATAATAAAAAAAGATAGACTTATACCTGGATATAAAGCGAGAGAGAGAGAGAGAGGGGGGGGGAGAGAGAAAGACAGTGAGAGTGACACACAGAGAGCACACAGATAGGGAGAGAGATCGAGAAATAGAGCGAGAGAGATAGAAACACCTTTTTGAAAAAGATTATACACGTTTATTTTGTTTAGAGAAACACTTCCTTTGCTTATAAACAATACACATAGACGTTTACATTTTATATCTATTATTAATCAACATTATAATTTTTTTAGCATTATTATTTTTATGACTATTTATTCCCAAAAATGGCCGCGGGCGAAATTATTACTATTTTTTTACAAATATGACCGTGAGGGTAATTGACGTGCACAGCACAATATTATTTTATAGAAAATAAAGTTGCGAAATTATTTAAAAAAAAAAAAAAAATTAGTTTTTTGTTCAGTTACAATATTTGGGACACATTTGCGTTTTACGCACAAAATTATTTTTCCAGAAAATACTCTTGCGAAATTATTAAAATACAAATTCTCGTTTACTTATGTTATTAGTGACCTACTTGCGTTTTAAAAAACAACCGCACTTTACTTGTCCGCAAATAGATAGGTTTTTGAATAAAAACGAATCATTATTGTTTACCTGTGTTATCTGTGACCTATTCGCTTTTACATAAAAAAAATATCGCATAATAATTGTACGCAAATAGGTAGTCTTTCAAATATTAATCAATATAACTTGTTTTTTTTTTTGTTTTTGTTTTTACTTATATGACCTATTTGCGTTAGAAAGACACTAATATTTAATAGAAGCGTCCGGGCACTGTAGTAACCGACCGACGCACAATCTATAACATAGAGTGGATCTTAAAGGTTAACACGGATATCTCGCTTGATGTAAACATAAGCTTATTCTACATTTTCACGTGAACAAGTTGTCTATGTAAAAATACTTCACAAACTTTACAAAGATAAAATTTAATAATGACATTTTTGAACATGTAACCATGTGATTATTAAATTTTAAGGTGGAAGAAGAGATTACTTACAAAACACCCTCCTTCAAGGCGTTCAAAATAATAACATTATTATTCCAGCACGGTACCAAAAAATACATAAGTACCTAACATTTACACTTTTTCTGATCGACACTGAAAACCCAGAATTTCAAGGTTGTTCCATAGTATTTGGGGCAGAATGTGGTGTCTCTTCCGAAAACCGTACTTAACAGAATAGGATGGGGGTGTCCAGTTCGAAAGCCATTCTTAGTATGAGGATGTTGGGAATGTCTATCCTAAAAGCCGTTCTTAACACGACGAGGTTGGGGGTTGGGGGTTAGGCAATATGAAAACAGCATTGCATAAACTTTTTACGAGGGAAAGGGATGTGCTTCCACCGGGCAACGCCGTTTAACGGGCCTTGCTAGTATATATATATATATATATATATATATATATATATATATATATATATATATGTATGTATATATATAATTATGACCTACAATTATAATATGTACAAGCTTAATTATACAAACATTATTGGCTAGAGATGTGCATAAACCTTTTTGCAGATATCTCTAGTTACAGCCCTTGCGTCCCCAGCCCAGCAGAGCAAGAGAACTTCTGGTCTTCTAATATGCCAGTCCAAAGGGCACATTTTATATATAAAAAATGGTATAACAAAATATATGTACATATGTTGCTCATAATGTTTGTATAATTAAACCTATAAACTCGCTTCATTTATTCATCGAGCACACTTTTATATACACAATTTTGTTTATATATATTATAAATATATATATTTATTTATATATATATGTATTGTTTTATTTGTTTGATTATAAAAGGAATTTATGCGTATTATTTTAACGCGAATCGAATGACTGAATAAAGAATATGATCAAGGTTTCCTCTTATATCCCACGTGTATTCGATTTAAAATGAATTACGTTTGTAAATTATTAAATTTGTGGATACAATTGTGTTAATTCATATTATTTTACCAATAACTTGTTGTTTATATTTGCGATTGTTAAGTATTACATTTTTTTTTCTTTTTTGGCTACGCTGTCTGAAAAGCTGTGGTAGATTTAATCAACAGTTCAACAACGGCTTTGTTACTGTCGAATTGGGATATGGTTCTGTTCTGTTATACATGTCCACTCTCACAAACAACTCATGTTTTAATTAGTTTATAGCTGAAAAAATGGGTCGTTTCTCCTAGCAAATGCGTAGTTAACTTTGTGTTTAGCTCTCTGGAGATGGAACAAATGAACGCATTAAAATGAGCCAGTGAATCATCCTAATAATGCGTTATCGAATACGAAAAATTGTCAGAAAATGCATTTTACCCGACGCGAAATTTGCATGTTGCTTAATAGAGACAAGCTAACTAGGGTGGATGTATCTAAACAGAAATATATTTTTAAATAAGCGTGAATTTAATAAGACATTAAAAATGCTTTAAAATTACTGCGTTGCGTCCGTTTAATTTTTGAGACTTACAGATAGATATCTAAAGGAAGAAACTAATGATAATCTGTTAGTGTAAATGATAAATATCAATATTTTTTACACTAAATAAAATACGGATAAAGCCAAATACACAATGTAATATTAGTAAAATAAGCAACTACCTTACTTGTTTGAAATGTATAACATAAATATATTTCGGAGCTAAACCCCATCCTCAGTATGTTGTTTTCTTTTTTTTTTCTTTCTTTCATGTCATGTTTTAAAATTGGAGAAAGAAAAGTCTGTTCGTAAATTTCCTAATATTACGCTGTGATTTGGCTTTAAAGCGTACCAGATACGTATTGTATTTTATTCAAATTAAATCAACATTTCTATACGCAACTCACACCCTTGACGTTATTCTCACATTTCCTACGCACAGTTCCAACATTTCAAATTACAACCCCTGAGTTACAACGCGCGGCTCTTTACAAACAGACTTCTCTTTCTCCAACTTTACAACATGGCAAGAAAGAAAAATATTGTTTATTTTCCTAATATTAAGTTGTGATTTGGCTTTCAAGCGCACTTGATGCATATTTTATTTTATTCAAATTAAATCAACGTTTCTATATGGAACTCGCACCATTGACAATTTTTTACATTTCTTCTAAATATAGTTTTCTGTTTACATTTTGTTATCGCAAATAAAAATAAAGAAAATTCTGTTTGTTTTTTACATTTCTATGAATAAGTCATTTTTGAAATATTAGAGTAAATATTTTCCACTTCTTGCGTAATAAAAACACTAAAGTCTTTTATTTCTTAAGTGATTATTTTAATAATGTTTAAAATGCCATACACAAGTACTATCACATAATTTCCCATAAATAACGAATGAAAGATTTTTTTAACACTTCTTGCATTTGCATAAAAAAATAAAAGTACTTGAGAAAAAATACATATACATGGTTTAAAAAACAATGATAATTTCTTTTTTAAATTTGAACGATTAAATATCGACCAAACGAGAACGGCTGTTAAACAAATATGTGTTTGCTTGCATGCGGCTTATATACATATGGACCACATGATAACCCTGGTCCAGATGTCAGTTAACAAATAGGATAAATGAGATTGGAAACACACGACAATCACAATTTCAGAGGATTAGACACGGTATGTTAAAAAATAAACATTTGATTACTGAAGAGGACGTTTTAACATGTATATTTTTACATTATACTTTGAACCGACAATAATATAGTCACAAAGGAAGCAGTTCAGTTGAATTGTGTGAAATTCAGGGAAAGCAATCCTTCTTTTGATTGTGTAAGAGGAGAAAGGCAACTTCATATTAATGATTGTTTCTGGGCGAGTTCGTACTGTGCTCATAACACCAGATATTCAGATTCTGTCTAATATAATTTAAATAAAGATTTGAATTACATAAAGTTGTTAAAGCTTATATAAAGCAATACTTTTCGAAGAGCCAACGAATAGTCGGAGGAAAAATATTGGTGTTTATGTTTCTTTCTATTTATCGATTACAAATTACAGCTATCCTTATTCGAGCTCGCGATAATTTAATCGGAGTGTCCTCTCTTTAAGTTCTCTTCTTTAAACTTGCATAACTCCGCCATTTCTCACAACGTCCTTACAGTAGACTCTTGTTTATTTTTTGTTTTGTTTTGTTGTTTTTTTTTCTGACCGACCCATCTTTTCATCGGTCAATCTGGCTTGAAGTCAATCTACATTCCTCCAAAGTCAAATTGCACTTGCCGTAGACATAAACAATCAATTGGAAAGATTCCATCTCTCGATTTCTCCATAGGCTTTTCATCTTTTCTCCGTTGTCTATCTGTATCGATTTGTTACAGGCGCTCTTGAAGAGACTTGGGGCACAAACAATAGATTTTTCAGATTTCTTGGTGAAAGAAAAAGGCATAATATGTATTGGATTATCTGATTTGGTCTTTTTGGTCAAATCTTACGAGAGCGTCGGCGTCTAAATTTCCCTTGAACCGGGAAAACTCGGATGCTATTATAGTTCTAGTTATTCTCTAAGCATTTAGAAATATGGATTATTAGTTTAGAGATCGAGAATATGTTTCCATTGTCCATATGTCTTAGGAGTGAGCTCTTTCTATATATGCAATGCAATTATAACGGAGAAAGTGTCCACACATATAGTTTTGCTTCCTTTCTAATGCAAACTGTGGATTTGATGAAAGTGTTGTTTTTTTGTGAAACAAATTGATTTCTATCTCGGGAAACCTCAGGTATTTATAAGTCCTCGTCGTTAACCACTTAGCTAGCTTAATGCGATGCTCTTCACTGATCTGTAAATGAAACCAATGGCATATTCGTAATATTTAAGATAGTAAAAAGTAGACGTTGACTGCAGGATTTAATTTCTGTTTCATTTGTTTTTATTCCTTGAATCTTTGTCTTATATTATACTAGCGGGGGTACTCGGTGTTGCACGGGTGGTGGTTGTAGTAAGGACCCCCAGGGTGAAATTAAAAGGAGATTTTAAAAGACTGGTATAGTAGCGGAGTTCTCCGGCGTTGCTTGGGGTGAGTAAGGAATTCAGGGGGGATTAATTGGTAGAACGGGGCGGGGGAAGGCGAAACAACCGTAGAGAGAAAAAAAGTTGTAATAGGCAGGCAGGCTCGAACCCATAATGCGAAGGAGGAAATAAGAGTGGCGCATTTGCTGATATCTCCATCGTTCTATCAGAGTTTCGGAATGACGAAATTAAGCGCAGTCAATCCAACCGATACGATGACTTTCAAAAATAACGACGCAAAAGTAAAGCGACCATTCCTTGTAAAAAACTGATAATTTTGGCTAATTTTCCGATATTTGTCGTCCAAAGGATCGAGTTTAACACGATACCGATCTCGTGAGAATCCGCCGCCTCTGTCGAAAGTTTTGCGAGACATAAAAACATACACACCCACATGTTGCCTTTATATATATATATATATATATATATATATATATATATATATATATCAGAGAGGCGGTAGCACTCTCTATATAGGGATGGCCCGTACACGCCTATATACGCCTACAAAACAAAACTATCCAAATCTCAACTAAAATTAACTTATAAGTTTCAAAAAGCACATATTCTTACAGAGAAACGTCTTACGAATCCAGCGAGTGTCAGAACGTCGGTTAAAATGTCAAAAGAGAGAAAAAAAGGGTACAAAAATGGCCAATTGTTCTTCTTTCTTCTTTCTTCTTCTGCTTTCTTCTTTCTTTTGAGACGATGTATCTCGGTGTACGAACGGTCTCTGACAACAGTGCAAGCATCAATCTACTGCTCTTTACAAGGAGAAGTGCAGTGACCCATCGCTTTTTAGCTAACTCAATAATTAAATAAGAATACGTGTAATAACAAGTTTTAAACACTATATACCCAATGTAGACAGACCACTTCGAACACGGAACTTCTCTCAAAAGGGACAGCTCCAAATAATACACCGGATGCTCACAGACGTTCCAGTTTGCCAGTGGCCTATATTTCTTGGACGCTGAATATTTGAGGTGAACGTTAAGGTTTTTTCTTTAAACAGTAACCCACCAGCGTTAATGAAACCACGAAATCTTTATCTCAGTTGATCAAAATTGTTATAAGAGTAACCTATCAGCAAGTACGACGTCAAAAAACAATGTTATAAAAACAAATAATTCTTCAGATTTTGGACTGTAAAATATGTACAAAATGTCAATGCAGTGACCAGGATTCGAACCTAGATTAGCACGGCCACAACGTGGAGTCCTAACACTGGCGTCTGTCGCTCTTGGCAGAAAGACACATGACTACTGTCAAACTATTGAAAAATAAGGAGGAAACTTGAAATTCTCACGCATGCGCAGAAATACACTATAGCAACCATTGTTAAATGCAGCTGAATCTCTTCGCTCGCTAAGAAAAGTAGATCAGACCAGTTCTTCTAAGAACTCACCAAACGCCAAAGGAAATAAGTTAAATTAACCGCAAAAGAAACTGCAAGAACGTCATCTTCTAAGAACTCACTGGAAGCTGACCAAAAAGAATCAAAATCCAAGCCCTAGCCACAAAAATAACTAGATATTGTGGCTACTATACACAATCTACTAATAAAAACAAGTATGTTTTCTAAAATAAACTACAATCAATTAACCAAGTAACCTCACACTGTCACAGATTAGGACTTCATATAAAGATAAAACCTACACTATTGGTGTATATACCGTTCCACACTTTAACTATTGGTGACGGGGCAGTATCTTAATTCTACGAGAGTTGTCTTGCTATAAGATAAGTGATATTATAGTAAGATACACATAAGTGTTATATGTTTACATTTAATAAAAAATGCCAAAGTCAGCACGAAGTAAAAAGCTCAGAGAAATATAGACTATGAAAAAAACAAAGTCAAGGTATTATCTGAGCAAAAAGAATACTATCAGAAAAATGCTGAAATAATGAAAATTAAGTATCATGCAAATCCTGAGGCAAAGAAGGCTGCCTCACGTGCTGACTCAAAAGCACGGTATAACAGGGATCCCGAGGGGAAAAACTGCCTCACGTGCTCTTTATAACAAAGAACCAGAAAAAAGAAGGCTGCCTCACGTGCTGACTCAAAAGCACGGTTTAACAGGGGTTCTGAGGAGAAAAAAGCTGTCTCATGTGCTCTTTATAACAAAGAACCAGAAAAAAGAAGGCTGCCTCACGTGCTCTTTATAACAAAGAACCATAAAAAAGAAGGCTGCCTCACGTGCTCTTTATAACAAAGAACCAGAAAAAAAGAAGGCTGCCTCACGTGCTGACTCAAAAGCACGGTATAACAGGGATTCCGAGGGAAAAAAGCTGCCTCATGTGCTCTTTATTACAAAGAACCAGAAAAAAAGAAGGCTGCCTCACGTGATGACTCAAAAGCGCGGTATAACAGGGATTCCGAGGGAAAAAAGCTGCCTCACGTGCTCTTTATAACAAAGAACCAGAAAAAAGAAGGCTGCCTCACGTGCTGACTCAAAAGCACGGTATAACAGGGATCCCAAGGGGAAAAAGCTGCCTCATGCACAAACTATTATAAATATAAATATCAAAAACTGCCAAATCTTTGCCAAAACGCCAAAGAATGAACCAAGAAAAATTTAATAGTGACCGTATGAACATTTTAGAACTTTATAATACTCTAACTGTTTTATCAGAGAGGCGGTAGCACTCTCTATATAATATAGAACCGATGGAGGACCAAGAGGCAACTCCTAAGGCCCAAAACCCAAAGACCTACAACCCAGCAGGAAGCGACCTGCTACTAATGGAGGCGGCAATGAGCCGCCTCCTAAAAAAGACAATACTATCATGAATGTAAGTTTAAAAATAAGACGGTAAGTAAAAATACTAATTAACAAGAATAAAAAAGCATTGGAAATGTAAAAGGATATAGGGATGGTATGCCAAAAAGTATACAAACAAGATAGCTATGAATGGCTAGGCACATGGAAATAGAATTGCATCCAAATTATAGCTTTATACCTTTTTACCACCGTAATGATGGCACGGAATGAAGATTGGAGAAAAGCTATCGGGCTATACCTTGGATGCAATTCTATTTCCATGTGCCTAGCCATTCATAGCTATCTTGTTTATATACTTGTTGGCATACCATCCCTATATCCTTTTGCATTTCCAATGCTTTTTTATTCTTGTATATATATATATATATTTATATATATATATATATATATATATATTTATATATATATATATATATATATATATATATATATATATATATATATATATATATACACTAACAAAAGTACCCCCGTCGTTGACTGGATACAAAAAACAGCTTACAGAAAATGGACTCTGATTTACGAAAGTATGATAGGTTATGAAAAGGAAGGGTTGTAAAGAGATAGCTTCGAATTTGTGGGTATCAAAAGCAAAGCAAAATAGGATGAAACTAAAAATTAAATAGATAAACCGCATAATTTATTATACTATAACAGTTCACACTAAAACACTTATCACAATATTCTGAGGATGTATATTAAAAAACCTTGTTAAACTTTGTGGCATATACTCATTCTATGGATGCCAGGCGCGAACGAACAGCCCATTATTTTATTATACCATATTTCTTCAAACTTAAGCATAATTATCAAAGTATACTTACGCAGATAGATATGAAAAGTATTTATTAAAGTCTGTGTCTATTTCCATTCTATGGAGGCCAAGCGCGAACGCAGACTCAAAATTTTATTTACCATCCCTATTTAAGTTAAAACATACTTATCAAAGTATTATTATGTACATCTATATCAAAAACACTTGTAAATGTTTTTTATGTTTAATTTTTCTTATTTCCATACTTTGTGAACCAGGCGCTTACGCATACCCCACAATTTTAATGAATCATCATTATGCTAGATCAAACATACCCATTCATGTGTCTTGATAATCTTCTATGATTATATGTGATCAGTTTTCTATAATAGTCAACAATATAGGAGCCTATTCGTGATCAGACACGTTCACAGACGTTCAGCTTTATATTATAGATTATGCAATTTTATGTACCTGCTACTTCTGCGGAATTCCCTTCATTTTTAGATATTGTAGATGAGACCTGCATCGAACTGGATATCCATTAGTTTTATTCGACAGACCAGTAATACACACTCTGCAAGTCGCTAGCGCCATCTTGCTATATAGTGAAATGCGAGGTTAATTTAAGTGTGCCGTAGGCATTTAAGTATAATCTTCAAGTATTATGTATCACATATTTGTTCTCGCTGTAATATCTAACTGCCTTTAGCCTGCGGCAAAACGAAGTGATTTATTAGTTTACAAAATGGCAACAGAAAGGTCAAAGGTTCTGACTTGAGGTTTAATATAAGAGGCCAAAGAATGAAGAAAAAAATATGGAGATATTTTCTGCACTTTACATTAAAATTGTGAACACTATTGAGTACGTAACAGTAAAATTGAGTCTCGAATAGACAGAACTAGTCTTACCCGAGATAAAAAATAACATTTTTCCAAATATTGATGAACAGAAGGGGAACATTAGACATGGTAAATTTTATTTAGAATGTTATATAAAAAAACAGAAAAAGATAGACTATAAAGAACAGAGAGTAACAAGACATATTCTAATATATACATAAATATACATATATATATATATATATATATATATATAGATAGATAGATAGATAGATATGATGAGAATAATAGAAATAGTATTCCGACATAACGCAGAGATGAAAAAGGAACAAAGCAGGTTATGTGTTCATCAATGTTTCGCATTCATTGCGAGACTACTCTGGATGATTCTTCCAAGGGAAGTCTCGCAATAAAAACGAAACGTTGATGAACAAATTTGAATGTTCCTTATATCTATGTATCTATAAAAGTGAAAATGTATGTGTGTATATACATTTCCCTAACAAATAACTGTCAATTTTCAGTCTAGAGACTCCAGATTGCACATAAAGAGTATCCAGATTTGGGAAAATATTTCTTATAAGTTTTCGGCCAGAAATTTGGCTGTCAAGGCGTAAAAGTTCAAGGATTTGACCTGTGAAAACTCTACCAACCTCCTCCACCGCCAATTTTGGGTCTAAACACTTAACATTACATTTGTAAGCTAAAAGGACATGTCTTAAAAAATACATCTTAAGGGGTTAAAATTGGGGTAAAAGTAAAAAAATAAAACCTTTGCGCTCTCTATCAAATTACTCAGTCAATTTATGGTCATAACATTTGAAATTTTACGTAAAGTGTATTCAGAGATAGGGAAAAAATTTTAATCCGTTTTTGGCCGAAAATTCCAGCTGCCAAAGGGCCAAAGTTCAAAAGATTTGACCTTTGCGGTGTCTAGCAAATTACTCAGCCGATTTTGAGTCTAAACATTTGAAATGTATACATAATCGGAATTCTGACATGCGATAAGCATTTTAATAAGTTTGAGGGATAAAATTTGGCTGCAAAAAGGTCAAAGTTGAAAGAGTTGACCTTTGCAGATTCTACCAAATTCCTCCGCCAATTTTGTGTTTAAACACTAGAGATTCTAGATATAGGTAACTTGGACATGGGTAAAATTTTTACTTTGATTTGAGACCTAAATAATAAATGTTAAGAAGTCAAAATTGGGGTCCGAATTATAAAAAAAAATTAACCTCTGTAGTCTTTACCAAATTGATCAGGCAATTTTTTGTCTAAACATTTAAAATCTTACATAAAGTATATTCACACGTAGAACAAGTTATGAACAGCACATAAGGTCCGAGCAAAGCCAGGCTGAACTGCTAGTATATATATATATATATATATATATATATATATATATATTAAATTGCCTATATATGTATATATATAAAATTGCCAATATATATATATATATATATATTTATATATATATAGATATAGATATTAAATTGCCAATATGTATACATATATATATATGTATGTATGTATGTATATACTAGCAAAAGTACCCGTCGTTGACTGGGTTCAAAAACAGTCTACAGAAAATGGACTCTGATTTATGAAAGCATGATAGGTTATGAAAAGAAAGGGTTGCAGATTTGGGTTGAATTTGGGTGTATCAAAAGCAAAGCAAAATATGATGAAATTAAATAGATAAACCGCATGATTTATTATACTATACCTGTTCAAACTGAAACACTTATCACAATATTCTGTGATGTGTATTAAAAAACCTTGTTAAACTTTGTGACAGATTTCCATTCTATGGAGGTCAGGTACGAACGATCACCCCATAATCTTATTATACTTCTTCAAACTGAAAGATAATTATCACAGTATACTTACGCAGATAGATATGAAAAGTCTTTATTAAAGGTTGTGTCTAGTTCCATTCTATGGAGGCCAGGCGCGAACGCAGACCCCACAATTTTATTATTTATCCCTATATAAGTTAAAACATACTTATCAAAGTATTCTTATGTACATCTATATCAAAAACACTTGTAAACGTTTTTTTTTATTTTTTTATTTTTTTAATTTCCATATTTGTGGACCAGGCGCTTACGCAGACTGTTCCTTTGAAAAATGAACGTTTTAGGTGTAACTCGTGTTCATGTCCGCGCGTGGAAAGAGGAGCGAGTAATGTAGTGGAACGAGAAATGGCAGTCCAGCGTGTAGACAAAGAAAAAGATAGAGGGTTGACATCAGTAAAGCTGCGCGCACATGTTGGTACTTTCCCACGTGGAAATGTCTTCAGGCTACTAGCTGTGGACGCGAACTTGTCTGCTTGATGGACCAAAGCAAAAGGGAAAAAAGAATGAGAAAGGCAATCCAGTTTATGGAGAGATAAAGCGTATAAAGTGTACGTACTATCTGTTAGCTTTTACCCCACACAGTAGCAGGGAGAAAGGGAGACGGCTGGTGCGTCGCCCTCTCAGCTCGGAAGCCGAATTGAAAAGGGAAGGAAGCAGATGGCTCTTTCTTTTATAGTTGTTTCCGGTGGTCTTTTGCACATGTGTGGATTTCCTTCAAAGGGGAAGTGGCGTTGCCCATGTGTGCGTACGTGTGCGTATATGTGCATACATGTGTGTACGGTAGCGTGTGTGTGTGTGTGTATGCACGTGAATGTGTGTGTATGTACGTGAACGTGAATATATATACGTGTGTGTACGTGCGCGCGTATATTTGTGTTCGCGTATGTGTATGACAAGAAAAGTGGTTTGAAACGTGAACGCGTGTTTTTGTGTGAGGCTAGAAAAGGCTCGCGTAACCATTCCTGTGTCTCGATATATCTTCTATCATTATTTTTTTTAAATAGTTAAACATATAGGAGCCTATTCGTGACCAGACACACACACATACACATACACACACATTCAGCTTTATATTATACTTACGGGGGGGGGGTTACCCGGCGTCGCCCGAGTGTTTGGATGTATGTGTGCTCGGGCGGGAGTGGGGGTGTTAATCAAAACATAAGAATAAGCGAAGTAAAAAAAAACAAAAAAGATAACAGAAAAACGAACGTTAAAACTTATCTGAAAAATAAAGCGGGGGGTAACCGGGCGGGTGGGGATGTAATCAAAATATAAGAATAAGCGAAGTAAATATTTTTAAAAGTTACAATTTTAAAAAATCGGAAAAAAACACGAAAAAACTAACGTAAGGCAAACGAACGATGTTAAATGTAAAAATCGGAAAAACAAAAACAAAAAAGAAAACAGAAAAACGAACGTTAAAACTACTTTAAAAAATCTGAAAAGTAAAAACCAAAAAAAAAAACGCATGTGAAAAATGGCTTAAATAAGCCTGTTTCAATATTAAAATTAAAAAGATCGATGGGTACCCGGCGTTGGTCGGGTATTTTGGGGTGTATGTTATCGGACGGGGTGGGGTGGGTTAATGAAAACCTAAGAATCAGCGAATTAAAAAAAAGACAGAAAAACAAACGTTACGTGAAAAATGGCTTAAATAATATTGCTTCAATATTAAAATTTAAAAAATCGAAAAAAAATGGCATCTCACACAACGATTAACCCAAAACGTTAAGATAATGAACCAACACTCTAACCAACTGATCTAACACCACGTATAGTTCTTCCAATATTTAAAATAACGACGTCATCTGGCGCATGCGTAGAACCGATCTCTTCATGAGACGACGGTTTTTGCTGACCCCCCTGTAGAAAGTGCTGATTTCAGGGTGAAAGAATTAACGGTTTTGACCAATTTATCGATATTTGTCGGGCGAAGGATGGGGCGTTCATATAAAACCAAATTTGTGAATTTTTGTTCTGTCCGTCGAAGGTTTTTAGCAGACACACAAACATACATACATACATACTTTTTCGCTTTTATATCTATCTATCTATCTCTCTTCTCTCTCCCTCCCTCTCTCTCTCTCCTCTCTCTCTCTCTCTCTATATATATATATATATATAATATATATATATATATATATATATATATTGCCAAATTATGAGAGATGTTTGGGGCTACCAATTCGTAGCCTTCTGCGTAGAGCTGCCGACTCTCAACTCCATTGTTGAAGGTTCGATCCACGGCTGGGGAAAGCTGCTTGTATAGCCACACTGATGAGTTGTAATACGACAAAACAGCATGTCGATGACTATATATATATATATATATATATATATATATATATATATATATATATATATATATATAGTCATCGACATGCTCGCGATTTGTTTACAAACAAACGTTTGAGCCCTCTACGAGTAGCGGACGAATGTTTATTTAAATAATCGTTCGGACAGGTTAATTTCGGCCACCGATTCCGTAGTCAAGGGGGTAGGACTGCCGACTGTCATCACGACGGTTCTAGGTTCGATCCTCGGCTTGGGAGAGGTGTTAGTCTAGCGGCACTGATGAGTTGTGATACAATGAAACAGGTCTGTATGTCGATGACTAAAATATATTTTATATATATATATATATATATATATATATATATATATGCTTAAATATGATAGCTTAATTCACACAGACTCCGTATGTATAATTATATAGTCAATTATTTCATATTATATATAGTCACGATTTCAAAAATGAAAAATATTATTTGAATGTCATCAGCTAAAATCGCATCGGAACCTAAAACAAAAAAATAGTTTCATGAATGATTTTATGTCGATATGTTTCATGAATACTGAAGATTATTTGTACTTAGTATAACTAGACTGTTGGAGAAAGTGTAATTTTTTCGAATACAACATGATTTTCATGAAAAACATTGTTTTTGATAGACAGGATGGAAGCAAGAGCAATCCAACAGTCCATCAAATTATATATATATATATATATATATATATATATAATTATGTGTGTGAGTTTTATATAAGAATTTTTATATATCTTTATTATATTCGTTTTTTTTTGTTATTTTTTTCTTTTCACCCGTAGTAAATATTTTTAGCTAATTTTATAATATCCCGTATCGTTTCGGTTGATCGATTCTGTGCTGGAAACGCCTTTACAATTTTTTTTTATTACGAAGTCTAGTATTTCAGAACAGAAATGTATTGTTTGCATAAAGAATACAGTACAGATTTTTTTCCTTAACCCATGGATTTTTAATTTAGGCTTATCTCGTCAGAGGCAAAGTCATTAGCACATATTAGATCTAATTCGAAATATTTTTGCTATTTGGCATATATAAATAAAATATATTTAAAAATTAATTACATTTTTTTAGGAAACACAGATAAAAAATAGATGAAATAAAGAAGATACAATAAAAGGAATTTATGTTATCCGGATATCGTGGTAATCCTTCAATAGAGTAGTTTACTGTAGTCATAGGCCGATTTAATTGAATGAATCCACATTGTAGGTAGATTCCAATTTATTATAAGGTGTTTTGGATCCTTAGTGATAATCCTTTAAGAATAGAAAGTCCAGGGTTCATTTCGCCTCATTTTTGTTGGTATAGTACTTGTATGAAGTGTCCGATGGAAGCTATTTTCTTTGGTAGATTAAAATTATATGTTAAGAAACTATGTAATATTTTTGATAAAAACTCGGGATAGCTGGACATTTTTCAAATGAGATATTTTAAGGGTGGATTTGAAATAGATGTAGAATAATATAATGTCCAAAATATAATCATGCAATATTGTAAAATCCATCATATACGATAGGTTTTGAACATTTTGTTCGTGTTCCTACTTACATGATAGGAATGAAAAAAAGTTGATATAAGAAATTCGAAATAAGGAAGGAGGGACCGGAGACTTATGAAGAGAAGAAAATATGAAGAAGAGAAAGGAAGCCAACCGGCTTTATGATAGAGCGCGTATTAACCTCGGCCTTTTTGGTTAATCCGATATGTTGGTGGTGGTGGTTTTCTATGATAGGTAGGTCGGATGGCAGAGGAAGTTTCCTATGAGACATATGCAGGTACTTCAAGTTAAATAAAATGGAATGAAAAGTAAACAAATGAAAAAAATGAAAATAATAGAGTAAAAATTATTGAAGTAAGGATAAGAGTTATTTAATTGATTATAAAAAGAAAAAAGTGCAGATATAAGTAAATTATAAAATACTAGCTGGGCTACCCGACGTTGCTCGGGACTGTATAAACAATGAGAAAATTGAAGTTGATTTTGAATATAATTGTTATTCTTTGGGGAGAGGAATTTTTAATGTGTATGTATCATTTGCTATTTCGAAAAAAGAATATTCTACCTACCCTAGGACGGCTATTACGCACATGGAATAAGTGTACCTTTCCTAGGACAGGAAATTTACAGCATATATATGAAATAATTTTACCTTTTTGGGACGGGTAATTTACAATACATATTTAAAATATGTTTATCTACCTGCGGACGGGTAATTTATACACATATATGTAACAATTTGACATGCTCTCAACAGGTATTATACAACATATATGCAATAATTTCTATTTCCACCAAGGATGCCATGATTTTAAGAAAATTGAAATCATTTTTAGAAGATGGATCATTAGAATTTCCAAATTAATACATAAATACATATATATTGGTTAATGAGTTCGCAACCCTTGCTTCATCATAAATTTCAACATTACTGCCTTTCTTTCCTCCCTCACTATTGGCACTATTATTGCAAGAAAAATTATGTCATTTTTGGAAGATGTCTTAGCAGGATTTTTAAATTAATGCATAAATACATTGACACAGTTAAGTGATTAGACAACCCTTGCTTCATTATCACATTCTACATTACTCTGTTTCATTTCCCCTCACTATCGACAATCAAAATTTTTGGAAAAAAGACGTCATTTTCAGAAGATTACTCAGCAGGCTTTACAAACAAATAAACAAATATGTTGAGAAGTTTGTGATTAGGCAACCCTTGTTTTACTACAAAATTCCACATTACAGTGTTCTTTCCCTCCCTACTACTGACAACATAATTTTAAGTGAAATGATATCATTTTTTGGCTATAATAGAGCATGTTTTCCAAATAATTACATAAATGCATTGATGTGAATGATCATTAAGCAACTTTTACTTTACCACAATTTTCAATATAATATAGTTCTCCTCCCTTACTACCACAACCGCCAACAACACATTAGTAAGAAACGATGTCATTTCTGGAATATGATTCCATAGTTATTTCATATTGTTGGAATATGACATTGTGGGAGATGGCAACACCCCAAAATGCGCATTACTCTATCCGGCCCAACTCCAGAAGTGAATGTTTGTTAATTCATAGAGAACTCCAAAGTACGTAAAAAGCAACATAATCACCACTACAACTGTGACGTCTTTCCCAGAAGTTAACATTGAAAATTCAGAAAAATATTGTTGATCACCTGCAGAAACTGATAAACTGTCTAGACTTATTATTTCATTACAAACAGACCAATCAATTAACTCTCATTGCATTACTTTTATAAATTCTTGGATATGTTACTAATTTCGAAAATAATTTTTTATAATTTAAACCCAAATTATCGCCCCCCTCGTATGAAAAAACATAATATTGATGTATTGTCTGGGTTGATTATTTCATTACAAATACACCAACCAATTAACTCAGATTTCATCATTTATGATAATTCTTAGATATGTTACTAAGTTCGACAAACATTTTTCATTATTTTAATCGACATTATCACACCCTCCCCTAGGAAAATAATAACTTTGATATATTGTCTGGGTCGATTGTGTCATTAAAAATACCAATCAATTAACTCACATTTTAATAATTTTTCATAATTCTTGGACATCTTACTAATTTACACAGTCATTTTTTTTTATATAATAGTAACCAACATAAGGCCTCCATCGTTGCGAAAATAATAACTCTGATATTTTGTCTGGGTGTATTATTTTATTACAAACACGCCAACCGATTAATTCATAATTCTTGGATATGTTAGTAATTTCGACAATCATTTTTTATAACTTTAACCCACATTATTGCCCCACCCTTATGAAAATAATAACTTTGATATATTGTCTGACGTTATCGCCTACCGCTTACTAAAAATATTAACTTTGATATATTGTCTGGGCCGATTATTTCATTAAAAAATACACCAATCGATTAACTCACATTTCATAATTTTGCCATAAGTTTTGGATATGTTACTAATTTCGACAATCATTTTTCGTAATTTTAACCCACATTCTACCCATCCCTTACGAAAATCACAACTGAGATATATTGTCTAGGCCGATTTTTTTCATTACAAACACATTAATAAATTAACTCACATTTCACCATTTTTCATAATCTTGGATATGTTACTAATTTCGGTAATTATTTTCTATAATTGTAACATACAATATCGCTTTACCCTTTACGAACAAAATAACTTTGATATATTGTCTGGACCGATTATTTTATTACAAACGCACCAATCAATAAATTAACATTTTATGATTTTTCATAATTCCTGGATATGTTAATAATTTGGATAATCATTTTTCATAAGTTTAACCTACATCATCACCGTCCTTACAAAAATAATAACTTTGATATATTGTCTGAGTTATTTATTTCATAAAAAACACATCAATCGATGTATTCACATTTCATCATATTTCATGGTTCTTGGATATGCTACTAATTTCGACAGACATTTTTCATAATAGTAACGCACATTATCGCAACCCCCCTTACGAAAATACTAACTTTGATATATTGCCTGGGTCTATTATTTCATTAAAAAATACCAATCAATTAATTCACTTTCATCATTTTTCATAATTCTTGAATATGTTACTAATTTCGACAATCATTTTTTATAAGTGTAACCAACATAATGCCCCTTCTTTGCGAAAATAATACCTCTGATATTTTGTCTGGGTTTATTATTTCATTACAAACACATCACTCGATTAATTCACATTTCATCATTTTTCATAATTCTTGGATATGTTACTAAGTTCGACAATCGTTTTTTTTTTTATAATTTAAACCCACATTTATCTCCCCCTCCCCGCTTACGATAAAAATAACTTTGATATATTGTCTGGGTCGATTATTTCATTAAAAAACACCAATCAATTAACTCACATTTCATCAGTTTTCATAATTCTTGGATATGTTGCTAATGTCGACAAACATTTTTCATAATTTTAGCCCACATTATCGCCTCCCCCCTTACGAAAATAATAACTATGTAATAACCTCTGTTAAAAATATACATGAAATAAAGTAATGTTTCAATCGTAAACTGTTTCAACCATTTCCGGCACTGGCTTCTGTTCCCCCACCACACTGTTATAAATATACACTAAAATAAATGTCTAAAACGTAATTTTCGCAGCCATTTCCGGGACTGACTCTGTAAGCCCCACCCCACTGTTAAAAATATGAATGAAATATGGTAATGTTTAACTCGTAAACGTTCGGATATTTCCTGGACTGATTTCATATCTCCCCACCTCACTGTTTTAAAAACATGTAATATCTAAATCGTAGGCTGTTTCAGCTTTTAATAATAGATAAAGTAATTTTGAGATCGTAAACTGCTTCAGCCTTTTCCGGGCCTGACTCCGTATTCCCACTTCTTTTAAAAATATATATGAAATAAAGTATTGTTTGAGATCATAAACTGCTGCTTCAGCCATTACCGGGACTTACTCCATATTCCTCTCCCCACCTCTTAAAATATATGCTGTGTCGGTTATTTTGTATTTTTTTTTATTTTTGGAGGAGGTAATGCCTGGTAGAAAACTATATTACGCTTACTTGAGCTTTTGGCTACGATCAAAGTGTAGTATGTGTTTTGACGCGGCATTTCAGCGAAATCATCTACTGGCCTCCTCTCCATGAACAGAAAAGGTGGTGGTAATGTTTGGGAGAATGAACAGGCACTAATTCACCACACCCCAAGCTCAAATAAAACAAAAGGTTTGGTAATCCCTGGCAGTCTCCAGAGTACATTTTAAAGCAACATAATCGTGCTCCCCCCCCATCATGAACACATGATGTCACTTCCGGAAAATGACTCAGCAGTTTTTCGAAATACATGATTTGATTATGAATTGTTTGTATTTTTTAAATATGCGTACTACACTGTAATCACCTAATTTAAAATTCATGCTACACCAAAAATTAATATTTCAAAGTGCAGTCAGTGATTAGGCAACACTTGCTTTACAATAGCCTAATCAAGAAAATTGGATTGAGAAACAGATCTTAATGTTAACTAATACTAAACAAAAATAGAGATAATACATGTCAGTTTCTTATTTAATAAATTGTTAGGTGAAAGTACAGAATAGTTTTAATAATACCTTCCCCTACCCATATTAAGAATGGCTTTCTAACAAATAACGTTTTTATTTCAGCACTGTCCGTATTCCGTGTGTCATCCCCCCTCCTCCGTCTTAAAATAATGTATGAAATTAAGTAAATATGAGATCGTAAAAAAGATTTATAGGTTTGTTTTCATATTTACAAATTTCAAACACCGAGTAAAATGTACGTATGATTTCGTTCTTTTTTTAATACAAAAACATAAAAAGATGAGTTGGCGTCATTAGTTGGAATTGAAATTAAAAAGAAACGATCGTTCCACCCTGAGAAAAAAAAAACAAAAACGAAAGTACGCGCGTGCGTATACAAAACAAAATGTCGGTTAATATTTAATGAACATTTTACATGTAAATTTGCCGATGTCTGGATGCGATATAAATGCATGTAAGCAAAGATATTATTCGCTATAAACCACCGTTGATGCACGACTCTTATTTCCTGAGAATTGCAGTGATATTTGACCAGAAGTTTGATAGTTTACCTATTAGATATTTACACACACACATGCGTCTACTGTTTTATTTATATAGAAAACGACTGGCGTTTTGCTAATGTAAAGGTTATCCTATAAAGTTTAATGTATCAATATGTAGGACCGTTTATCGGAGTTATGTGTCCAATATAACCTATATGAATATATATGTCACTGTATTATTTATATATATATATATATATATATATATATATATATATATATATATATATATATATATATATATATCAGAATAAAATTATCCAACAATCAGTTGATATGGAAACCGTTGATTATAAGAGTTACAAGATATTAGTCAGTAATATTTTATAAGTAGTATTCCACCTAAATAATAATTGCTCGATATACAAGATCGAGCGAATAAATGAAATTTTAGTCATTCAATGAATTTAAAAATTTATGACGTGAAATGTTTGAGTTTCAGATCTAAAGATTTTCATTATTCTATGTAAGACAAAGAATAAATTTGAAATATTTTAACTCCTTATCTTATAGGATTTCGATGTCTACCATCTCCTCAGAGGAGAAAATATTAGCAAATAGTTATAAGTGTTTACACCTTATTTTTTAAAGTTAGTGACACATGAAAAATCACAATTAAAAATTGATTGAGCAATTAAAAGTCATAGAGTGAGGGAAGATAAAGAAAAGGATATAAAAGTCAACATCCAAATTACAGAGTAAACTCCGAAGTGGGTGTCTTTAAAAGCAGTGTGATAAAATCATTCAAACTGTATTTTGAGTAATCCACATCACAATGTAATCATCCGTTATGGCATTTTCCTTGAGCAATTATCCTTTGTTCATATAAGTTTTTTTACATATAAGCCAGGTGGATTTGTTCATTAATAAACATATAAATTAATATATTTAATATTTTTTATAATTTAAGAACAACAGCTTAAAATTTCACTCTAAAATATCTTTTAAATTGTTTAGAAAATTAAAAATTAAAAATTAAAAAATTAGAACCGCTTTATCTGACAGGCCATGCAAAATGACAGAAACTGAAGTGATACGAAAAACGAAAAGAAAAGGACATTGGCTAAGGAAAAAAAGCTGCATTGTATTCTTTATTCAAATAATAAATTTCTGTTCTGAAAAATTAGGTTTTTCTTAATTAAATTCAAAGAATAAGTAGAAACTCCATTTTTTTGAAGTATATAGAGCTACGCTAATCTTAATTTAGCTGGGATTGTCTTATAAATTATTACCTTATAAAAATATTTCCTAAAAGTATTTTGTAAGACTCGATACCATACGATTCATTAATCTGTGTTCCTATTCGCCTCAGGATTCTTATATATATATATATATATATATATATATATATATATATATATATATATATATATATATAATGTTTACTAAGAACACTCGCTGGCATTGCATTTATACGTATTGAATTTCCATATACACATACACGCATTTGTGAATTCGCGGTGACCTCAGAGAAAATGCTAGCTTACAGAATCTTGAGTAACTTTGTGAATGCGTTCTACGCTCCTGGATAGTAGTAGTTGCTTCCTACGCTGATTGTTGCGTTTGCAGGAAACACTGACGTCTGTATGTTTTAATCTAGATATTTATTTTCAACATATATATTGAACGTTTAAAAGCTACAAAGATGGGAGTCGTGCTAATGAAGCGAATGATATGTGTTTGCTTTAGACTTTAATATTCCACATGGTCACCGCCATTCTCAAAACACGTTTGTCGGCCTTTTTTTTCTATGCCTTGTTCGTAAAGTCCTGAGCACGCTTTGTTGCTTACATATCTGTCGCAATCTTGAAATCAATCAACCCATCTCCTGAATGTGCTGACATCCACTGAATCAGTTTCGGGACAGTTCATCCGGCGCCGGAGAATATTATTTGGTTCAATTTTTTTCATGGAGTAATTTAATGATGCCTCTCTGCTTCTGACGCACGTCCATGGCAATGGTTGATTTCTAAGAGTCTCTAACACTAAATCTGCTCAACAGATAGACGAAACTTACTAGTTATGTATGCATACGTTGTCATAAAAAAGCAATCTGCAATCGCTCTGATCCGTTCGGATTGAATTTTTCTTTTACTCTTGGAGCGTCCCTGATAATACTTAGTATGACTGCAGGTTTGTTAAAAGAATTTAGCAATAAAAAAAATGAATAAAAAACTGAAATCAGCGGGAAAAAAGTCTGAAATGATACTAACCTATGCTTTATATATATACATATATATATATATATATATATATATATATATATATATATATATATATATATATATATATATGAAATTTATTACTGTGAGTCCAGAATGAGTTTACATATTGTTTCCGCTAGGGGGATATTCTCAAAAGAAGAGGAAATATCCGACTAGCTTCGTCAGAATTCATAGAGGAATCTATGAATTCTGACGAAGCTAGTTGGATATTTCCTCTTCCTTTAAGAATATCACCCTAGCGGAAACAATATGTAAACTCATTCTGGACTCATAGTAATAAATTTCCTATATACTGCTCTGGCTACACATTGAGCATTCTAGTCCGTTTTTTTTTCACCACTGATAAATAAATATATATAATTATTTTTTTACTATAATAATTAAATACCTACAGACACTAGTGTTTCACCTTTTCGGGAATCTTCAGTGAAGGGTGTCACGATTAATACCAGTCGAACGATTTGAATGCCGCAACACGAGACATCTTTGGCTGGATTAGCGAAGACCTAATCCATTCGGCTAGGTTTAACCGCGTGAAATAACGTTGAATTTTAACATTTTAATATTAAATGGTCATTTACGTCAGTCAGACAGTGATCTAATCGTTATACGATGATCTATGCATAAGAGCTAAATTGACCGACTTTAACTCAACTGAAAGTGCTCACCGATAAGAAACGAATTTCTTTAAGGGGCTGTCATAATTATTTTTTTAACTATAATAATTAAATACCTACAGACACTAGTGTTTCACCCTTTCTGGAATCTTCAGTGCAGGGTGTATAAAACAAAGAAAATTAAAACTGCAAATTGAACTTTACAATCCAAATGTTGAAAACTTTCCAATCGGATTATATGCATCGTCACGCTGGAATTAATTTGGAATACATTCTATTTAAAGAACTAGTTTGCATTTTAGATCAACTCGAGAGGAATTAAATTCAAGCTGAAATATTATGCGCGGTTTTTTTTTATATTACTTTTTTACATATCCAACATTTTTTCATTTTATTATTTGGCAATTTATACCTACAATAAATTGCGGTTTGACTTTATGCCTTAACTAGCAAATTCTAGCATTGCTACAAATATAATTTGCTGATTTCGTTATGTAGTCGTATGAGAATGATAATAATAATAGCATTCTTTGAAACTCCGCGGAGTAAGGACTTTGTAAATTATTTTTGGGAGTTTTCAGTCGAACAATAAACTTGCAGTTTTTATTTTCTTTCTCTTATAATAAGCTCTACTCTCGATTGCGTAACGTCCGCAAGCACCATATTGCTCGTATTGCATGTGAGTTTCCTTTGCGACTACAAGTGTATAGAGAAACGCTATATAACCGAATAATTCATTAATTTAGATTTCCGAAGAAAAAACGAATTTTACGATGCAAGAGAAATTCTGTTTATTGTTATTGTGATACTGACATTAGAGCAAATAGCACTATATTTTAATGACTCAAAGATTTCGTGATGAGATTACTTAAAAACATTGCCCACACAATTCTCACAGATACAATTAGATGAACGATAAATGTGTTAATATTCAAAAATATCATTAACACTTGTCAATATCCGTTATATACAAACATACTTATCTACATTAAAAGTAATATTCATAAAAATATGTTCATATGTTTACACTAGCAAGGAGATTCGGCTTTCCCTGGGATTAAATGATGATCAACGAATGTTTCACACTCTCATATTTTTATTGTAATCGAAATAATTGAATCATCCATTTTTTATCAAATCGATTGATTGCCTGCTCTAGTTGGGGATCATCGCGGTGCACCAGTAGGAAGCTTCACATGCATCCAAGGAGCAATAATTTCACAGTAAATTATAACAGAAATTGCACTGTAATAAACCTACTGTTGACGTTATCAAATTATATTTATATATATTGGCTTGAACTTAAGTTTGAAATGAAAAGGTCCAGTATCATGGTGCAATTATGCTTGAAACAGAAACCTTATTTATAACGCACCCTGTCATATCAACAAACTTATTCTTGATCTAGATATCGATCATTTCTGCTTGTGTGGTAATAAAACTTCTCAAATGCATTCGTGATGTTAGGCTATGTAAGGTGTAAACTTTGGTGAAAATCATCCGTTCTCCCATTTCATCGAATTATTTCGATTATCACTCATCGATTCTTAGTGAAGACATTCCGATACACAACCTTTCTAAGAAGACTGTCAGGCATATAAACTACCGTGTGTGAAATTTCTTAAAAATCTGTCCTGCTGTTTTGTCTATAGGAAACGAACTCACTAACAGACAGACAAAGTTTCATTTATATAATAGTAGAAGAGTCACTACTAACCTAAACTGTTGTTTAGTAAGCATATCTTTTAATCAAGTTGGTAGACGTGAGAGATCTAAATGTATCCTATATTTAGGTTATTTTATTCGTGTGAACATTTTCAGGGAGAAGGTATGAAAAGTCGTATATGTTCGATGTTTTGGACATTTTATAAAGAGTTATTAGACACCAATAAAAAAATATACAAACAACTCTCATTTTCGATTAAGTAGATAAAGCGAGTGAGAATGCAATTAAGAGATTCGGAGTTCCTATCTTGTCGCGGTTACCACCTGACGAAGGCCAGAGGAATAGTTAGCCGAAACGTCATGAAACAATAACTAAAAAATTAGAATAATAGTTCGCAATAAATAAATAATACTCATCTCAATAAACATTCCAATTAATTAAATAATATAAACTTGTATATAGTTTTTAAGGTTAACAAAGCTTATGATATATATCACATTCCTGTGGTGAACAGGAACACAGATTAATTAATCATGTAGTATCAAGTCTTACAGAATATTTTTAGGGGGTAATATTTTATAAGGCAATCCCAGCGAAAAAGAAAACAGACTAATACACTTGATAGGGCAAATGTAATTTATAGTTTGTTTGTCTGTTTTTTTGGTTAAATTTCATTCAGAAAAACAATTTTTCAAAACAGAAGTTTATTGTTTGAATAAAGAAATATAATAAATTCAAACTGTATTCTTTATCTAAACAATAAATTTCTGTTCTGAAAAATTGTGTTTTTCTTCATGAAATTTTAATAATATATATATATATATATATATATATATATATTCATTATATATATATATATATATATATTTATGTTAATGTTTTAGGATATAAAATTATGTTATGCATTTAAGAGACAAAACAACAGTCGACACAAGCTATATGAAGGATTTCATTATTTTCTAAATTGTGCCAATCACAGACATTAAAAGACCAGACAATATTATAATGAGTTGACGTACCTATACATACTTATAATGAGTTTATATACTTATATACAATTATGATGAGTTGATGTACCTATACACGAAAAGCAGAGTATTATACAGCCTGTATATATATGGATTACTACGTTACCTTCGATAATGTATCTACTTTATTATCAAGAAGAATGGTGCAAGATATATTTTATAAAAAGATAGAATGTAGTAGACTATGTATTATACTAATCTCAAGCGGATAGATTACGCCTAGCAGAGTATTTACCAATGAGGACAAGAATAAAATCTCCATATCGACGATGGTTCTTGACTCTAGAGTCAAGGCGGGGTGAGTCATAAATAATATATAATTCCATGGAAAGGGTAACATAAATACAAGGACACAGCAAATACAAAATTACATATGATGAATAATAAAAAGAAATTCCGTAACTTTTTATTCACATTTAGGGTATAGTTTAACAATTGGAAGAATGTAGCCTTATATTTTATGTGTTTTTAATAGTGCTATTGACGCAAAATAAATGAATGTATACATGTATATTTTCAGGTGTTGTCCATGATATGAGATTAAATTTTCAAAACAAATTTTATCATCAGTTAAATAATTAGATTAGCAGACGCAAATATTCAATTGGTTAAACGCTAATCATTAATTTAATCCTCAAAGTGTGTGAAAGTGGGTGTGTCAGACCTTTTTATGCCGACGATATCGTATGTCTATTGTGCAACTGATGATGAGGTTGCACTATACTGGTTGTATAATACTCTGCTTTTCGTGTATAGGTATATCAACTCATCATAAGTATATATAGGTACGTCAACTCATTATAAGTATGTATAGGTACGTCAACTCATTATAAGTATGTAGAGGTACGTCAACTATTTATAAGTATTGTTTGGTCTTTTAATGTCTGTGATTGCCACAATTTAGAAAATAATGATGTAGCTTGTAGCTTGTGTCGATTGTTGTTTTGTCTCTTAAATGCATAACATAATTTTATATCCAAAAACATAAACATAACGCAATTTTATTATACTTATATATGTGAGAGATCGGTAATATTTCTTTTTTTTTACATGGTAGTAACCACTTATCAAGGCTCGGAAGCAACTCCGGGATAAAGGTTATTGCGTGTAAAGTAATCAATGGGATAATATCATAGTAATCGTTGGTAATGAGAATTTGGTAAAGTGTGTTACTTAAGGGGGCGGTTTATTAGGATTTTTTTTATGTTGGACTTGAAGACATCCAAGTTGTAGTCAGATGGGAAACAGGCAAAGGGAAGACGGTTCCACAGGCGTGCACTTCTAAGAAAGAAGCTTTGTTCATAGAATCTACGTTTTGATTTAGGCACAAATAAAGAATGGGGGAAATTATTGACAGTGGTTTCAGCTTAAGTGTATGTTGGACATGTGTTATTGAAATATAATCGCATCGACAAACGTTCAACATTTTGTAGTATAACTGCTTGTTTGTGTTTTTATGTCTGACTGTCTGTCCCTATAAATGTCTACTTTACAATGGTGTAGCTAGACACAAAATCGGCAAATCTATGGTTAAAACTGAGCTCCACTAAATGTGACCCGCTCAACTGTGAAAAGAATAATGGTGTACTATTGTGCGGACAAGAACAATACATTATAATACCTTGATCCTTGAAATAAAGCTAATCATGGTCCTATGTGCATATTTTTACTTTACTCCAAATTTCTATTAAAATAAACGAAAGGAATAGCTTTATTAATTGATTGTAGCTTTCTCTGACAATACAAGAGACACATGAAAACACTCTAAATATATGTAGTATTGTTCGACATTTATTTCAACTTTCTAATTTGATAAGCACGCTTATATATATATATATATATATATATATATATATATTATATATTATCACACATATATATATAAATATATATATATAAAGTGAACGTGTTTGTGTGTGTGTCTGTGTGTGTCTGTGTACGTTTCCCTACGCAATAACTCGGTCGATACAAGAGACATATTAAAACACTCTAAATATATGTAGTATTGTTCGACATTTATTTAAATTTCCTAATTCGACAAGCACGCTTATATATATATATATATATATATATATATATATATATATATATATATATATATGCATATATATATTATATCATATTATATTATATATTATCACATATATATATATATATATGCAAAGTGAATAGTGTCTGTGTGTGTCTGTGTACGTTTCCATACGCAATAACTCGGTCAATTTTTAGTCTACAGACTCTAAATTTGATATACAGGATACTGAGACTTGGGAAATCTTTGTAATAAATTACCGGCCAGAAATTTAGCTGTTACGGGATCAAAGTTCTTCGATTTGATCTTAGAGAACTCTATCAAACTCCGCCGCGAATTTTAGGTCTAAACACTTGGAATTTTAGATATAGGTTCCTTGGACATGGATCTAAGTTAATAATTTGATTTAAGCTCCTAACAATAAATGGTAAGGGGTCATAATAGGGGTCAAAGTTAACAAAATTGACCGCTTTTTTCTCAATATACACCTCAAAACACCCGGGCAACGCTGTGCTGAAATGCTAGTATATATATATATATATATATATATATATATATATATATATATATATGTGTGTGTGTGTGTGTGTGTGTGTAACTATTATCATAAACTTAATAACTTGGAATAGCAATCTATTCCTCGCTTGATTGATGAGAATGGCCTTATCTACGTCGTTCATTTCTTAATGAAATTTTATCTATTCACGAAAATGCGGTACGTTTATAGAAAGCACGAATTGCTTTAGGAAGAAATACAATGTCAGACATTAGCGTTTTTCAACGTTTTATTTTTATTTTTTGTCAATCACGATATGTTTGATAATGAGTCTGCGCCCTTGTAGCTATTTTTAAACAACTCTACAACTCATTCACATATAAACGTAATATGCTTTTATTTTGTGGGAAATCGTTTTACAATCTAAATCGCTTCCATTGTGACGGAAGTTTCAAATTGGCAAATAGCAGAATTTGCAACTATCTTGTTTGCATATTCTCTTGTTTACGATACTTTATTAATCTTTTTTCTGATTTAAAATATACAGTACTATATTCTGTCAGGTAGTGTTAGCTGAGAGTTTTGATCCTGTATAAAATATATTATGACATTCTATTGGACATTAAAGACAGTTATAAATTTTTCACACACACCGATGTGTGTGAAAAATTTATAAATACAGAAATATATAAACAACCGAGGGCTCTAATTGATTCTCCACTGTTAACGAACATCTTCAGCTTGTTGCTATAAATTTAAAAGTTTTAGTGCTAATTAACCCATTAAAACTTTACGTAAGACATACCTTTTATCTTGTTTGTATGTTATCATTTTTATTTTACTTAACGTTGCAATTTCATAGTGAAATTCAGATGCAACATAGATTATTCTTTCTTTTCTATTTTTTTGTGGGGGGGAACCTGTCTTTAATATCCAATATATATATATATATATATATATATATATATATATATATATATATATATATATATACGTGTGTCTGTGTGTCTGTGTGCAATTACAATTATTAATGAACATTTATTCATTTTTACATACAAACACTAGTGCTTCAAGCTTATGCAAGCATCGGTGTAGGGTAACAATACCTGCTCATCATGAAATTCAAACCCAGCTACTACGCTGCCTCTTCCTCCATTTTCTGAGCCTCTACCTCGGGACCACTAAACAATTACCACGGAAATAAAGGGAATTAAGACGTATTTAACGCCGTATTTAGGCGAACACAAAGACAATCATGAGTGTCTGCACGGGCAGAAGTCGAGAACATTGCACAGATGCCAGTTTTAGTTATAATTCCACAGAAAGTGCCGATATATGTATATATACAAAAAAATACTCGTCCAAGGGCAGATAAAGTAAATTACTTTTGCAAAGTAGATTACACTATTCGTAAGTCCCATTGCAAAGAGTTGAGTAAATATAATTGGAGGAAATCTTATATCTAGGATTCCATTTCTAATATTCCTAAAATCCATTATACGACCTTTATGCGATACCATATCTAAAACTAATGGCTTGACATTTAGGAGTCTTTAGAAAAAAATTAACTCAAGAAAATCTTTCCTAATTGATGTCGAGCATCTGCATCAAATTTAGTTCAAATTCGATGTATCATAGCTTTTATATTTAACGTTGTGCCTATATTGTGGCCCTTGACAATCTCGAAATTTATTGAAACCTTTGAAAATTTATTAGTTTACAAATTGTTTAAATTTCACAAAAATTCAAAGTAATCTGAACTTTTACTTTTTAAATGTAACTAAACCTAAATATATCCCGGTTTTGAACCCTGGAATATTTAGCAGCTGACTACGAAAATTGTATTGATCAGTTAATAATTTTTTACGCAATATGTTGTATATAAATATGTGAATATGTAGGTCTATTTAACGTTATATAACTAGAGATATCTGATAAAAAAGAATACTATATACATTAGAAACAGATGCGTATTAGAAAATTGATTCCAGTTCTTAGGTTGGTGCAAAGATAATGTCGTTTTTGACTGTATATATAAAACGACATTATTCTTGCACCAATCTAATACACGAAATAAAGATCTAATAGACATTCTTTGATTAAAAGAACATTTTGATCAAATATTTTTTAAATACCAATAACTATAATTTATGCATATTTTTTAAACAAAAATATTACAGGGATCAGCAGATTATTTGAAGTTTCACATTTGAACATGGAGTGTTTAAATAGCTCAACTTGACGATCTGTCAAAGTTAAATATCGAATACAACCACAAATCTTGAGAATACATACCAGAACGAACAGTCAAAATATGATTATCCAATTCTTACTGCTACGTACCTAGGAAACAGCGCCATAAAACTGACATAGTGATATGAGATATAAAGGTGAAAGAAGAACCATAGTAGATGTTAGTGTTCCCAATGATGATTGGTTAAACAGAACTGAAAGGAAAAATATAACATAATACCAAGGTCTAATGTATGACATGAAAAGTAACTCGTATCTTAAGACGATCTCTAACAAACCCGTTATTATAAAAGCAACTGAGCTTAGAAAAAGTATACCAAAAATTACCTGGCAAATTAACAAGCTAAACCAAATACAAATGAAACAATCAGAATCTTTAAAAGGCTTCTCTGTTCGATTATGTGAGTTAGCAGGTGAATGACATCCGGTAAGATGCTCTATCTCCAGCATGAACAATTGTAATTAAAAAAAAACATAATTCAAAGTCACCTTCGCTAGGATAATACATTAAAACTAAATGTCAACCAAGGAAATGAGTAAACCCATACAAATAATTTGTCGCATGAAAAGAAATAAGATAAAAGCAGAGGCATTTCTGTGAAAAAGAGTAAATGTTTCAACTAATATTGCCATAGCAAAAGAAGTCTCGTAAAAGGTACAGAAATATATAAACATTCGAAGTTGTTATATTTGAAAGTGATGTAAAATGGGGGGTTCACCTCAAATACACAAACGGAATGTTCAAGAAAGATTATCGCTACAGTCCTCTGTCTCTTGTCTCTACTCTCGTTGCCTTCTCTCCTGGCTGATCGGGAATCATCTCCCAGCACCCAGAAATGAACATCGTTTTATAGCTTCCATCTTCACGCACACACGAGATTATGCGAGAACGGACGAAATAAAAATGCTGGCCGCCATGTTTGTTCTTCCTTTTCGTCGCCTAAACTCACTCGCTGAGCACCCACGGTAAGACTTCTCTTTCTTGCTTCTAACCACATGCCTCCCTGATCTCAAGATCACATTTCATAGTCTCTCATCCACTGTGGCGGTCGCCTCTCTCTACTTGGCCTCTGAGGTGTCTCGTCCTTCTCCTGCGGCTGCACACTCCCCTCCACTGCTTCGCCCTCAACTGGTCTGACATCGACAATGTGCCTCGGGACTCTTCCCACCACAATGTTGTTACTAGTGTTCCTCCCAGTCACGCGACCTCTACTCCATTGTGTGGTGCAGCGCGCCCCCGGTGGCTTCACCCATACCTCGTCCCCGAGTTTAATTGTCCCTGTGGCCTCTACTTCTCGGCTTGCCAGCTCCACCCTGGGATGTCTCCAGGAATATGCAAACATTGACAGTTGCGAGACCGTCTCTGGTACTTGTCCCAGTTTAGGCGACATGTTATACCAGAAGACGGCTGAGGTGCCGCCTCTTTCCGCAACTGCTTTTATGGTGCGGTGGTTTCTCTCCACGATCCCGTTGCCACTAGGTCTGTAGGCAGCTCTGAAAAATTGTTGGATCTTCCATTTCTTCAGTATTTCTGTCACTGCTACTGACTTGAACGCAGTCCCGTTGTCGGTTAACAACTCTTCCACGGGGCCTCGCTCCAAAAACACCTCATCAAGTCCACCCCTGTAATGGGTGACATCGCATGCCAGTCTCTCCCAGGTCCCACTCACCTCCAATTGGCCAGCTTCATGCGTGCTTGGAGCAGGATCAATCGACTGACATCTGTCGCATGTCCTGACCACTTGCCTCACTTGCTCCTTGGTTATCCTCGGGTCGACTTTTTTCACTAAGTACCAAGTTCTCTCTACCCCCATATGGTGCAAATTGTGCAGTTCTCGCACGCCAACATCATCTAGATCCGATGCAGCAACAACATCTTTCTTTGGCAACAGCCAACTCTTCTTCACTCTCATGAGAGCATCTGCTCGGTTCTTTTCAGAAGCAACCATGTCTACGCGAAGCTTCAAACAAAACTCTTGCATCAGCTCAGCCAGCATCCCAAGCCTGCGCTTCACTAAGATCTCCGCAGCCCTTTCGTTTTTTTATCCTTTTTTCGCTTGAAATGAGAGACTTTAGCCAAGCAAACACCGTGGCAGAGTCTGTTTTGATGCAGATGTCACGTAGTCCCCATTTCAAGGCCAGATTGACTCCTTTTATTGTCGCGTTTACTTCCGCCACATTGATGTGGCTGACGTCATTCTTTTCCCTCAACCAGGCTGCATCTTCTGCAGCTACTCCTCCAATTTCCAAAACGACCCCTGTTGCAATGCTGCTCGCATCGCACCACACGACTCCATCCAATGTTCGCGGTACGTTCCAGGTTCCCCGGACTGGGTCTTGCCGTTCTGCTTCTTTCAGGAGCTCTTCCATCATGGCGACCGTTCTTTCTCCCACCTTATCATTCCTTCCTCGTCCTTCGGCGTGTCTCTTTATGTAGCTGCATGCTGGTCTAAGCCAGCTAGCAATGGGATAATGTCCGATCGTTTCCGCATATGGAAAAAAATTCACGTCTGTTGAACTCCTGCTTCAGTTGTGGGATCTCGTTTCCCCTGCGAAACTCTAGGCCGCCTGACGCACCTCGTTTCAGTTTTAGGCCCAAAGCAGCCCCTCCGTCTAATTTTTCCGGCTCTTTGGCGACCAACCCGAACCTCTTCAAATGAACCACCACCTCCTTGGCAGTTACCACAGTTTCATTCACCAGAATGTCGTCTATGTATGAGCTCACTACCCCATCTCCCTTTCCCATTGTCTCCAGAATCTTCCTGAGGATAGTTGACATCATCTTGGGTGCCGAATTTACCCCGAACCCCACTCGCGTAAGGCAATAGGTTTTGCCTTTGTACTTGACTAACTGATATTTCCAGAGCTTCTTGGCAACATGGAGTTGCAAATAGGCAGATTTTAGATCTACCAACGTAGATGCGCCATTCATCTGCCTCCATTCCCTAATGGTCTCACTGCACACATCTACGGTGTCGCCTCCCGTATGGCACTTAACATGGCCGTTCAGCTCTCGGAAATCCAGGACCGGTCTTACTTTCTCTTTAGTCGTTTGCAGAACGGCCATCAACGGCAAAAAGCCCGACTCCACATCATCCGTCCAAGGCATCAGTATCCCCTCCTCAATCCATCGGTCGACTTCCTGCTCAAACTCCTTTCTCGCCCCTCTTCTTAGCGAATTTGTGTAGCATGCCACCCTGTTTGTCAGCGATTGCGCTTCATGTTTCCATGTCCACTCCACCGTCCACCGCTCTCCGTCGAATTCGGCTCGGAAGTCATAATCTTTGATCGACAATTTTCTTTCCTCCCCGGCCTTGTTGATCCCTCTGGGGGCGTTCTCCGTCACCACGCACTCAGCTAGTCCGAACCTCACGTTGTCACATGTGATGGTAACACCTCCAAGGCGGCATATAACATCCATTCCAATGGTGGCTTGGACGCCAGGCACCAGGCGATCAGTGACAATTGCATTGACCATCATCCGACGTTCAGCAATATCAATAGTGACGGTCTTCCTCCCTCGACATTTCACTCGCGACCCATCGAATGCCACTACTTCACCCTTCCCTTTCCATCTTCCGACCAGGGTAGTGTGCACCATAATAGTGGTGCAGCCAGTGTCAATCAGGGCCATAACTTCCCGTCCTTTCACCGCAATCTTCTGTTCGAGCATCTGCTGCGGGTGCGCCTCTATTCTCGAATCGGGGCGGCCGCTGGCGCGTCGGCCTGCCCTCGCCAGTTTCCCGAACTTGTGCATTTTACCGCTAAATGGCCTCTTCGATTGCATTTGTAACACACTGTCCGTTGCAAGAACTTCCTGCAGTTTCTTTTCATGTGTGGTCCCCCGCATTCGAAGCATGCGATCCCCGGGTTTGGCAGATTCCTGCCAACATCCTGCTGTACCGTTGCTGTCGTTCCTCCAGGCTCCGTGGGCTGGGGGCTCACCAAGATATTTGCAGTTTTAAGCAGCTCACTCACATCCAGCGTCTCCACTCCCGGTACCTGCTGCAACCTTTTTGATATCTCTTCCGGGAAACCAGTAACAAAAGTCATCTTGACTACGTGACTCGTGGCATGTCCCCTGATGCCCGACAACTCAACCAATCTCCTTTTCTCATTCGCGTAGACATCCACACATTCACCAGTCCACCTCTTCTCTTTCAACTTATTAAAGGCCTCGAAAGGCCCCTCTGCGAAAGCTTCGATCAGTCGACCCTTGATGGCGTCTGCGTCACCCTTTTCCGCTCGCTAAGCTCCAAATAGAGGGCCAGTGCGTCCCCTTCTAGAAACAGTGGTATTACTGCGGCCACATCATCCAGCTTCTGAATTCTTGCTACAAGGTCCACTTTTTTTAAGCCACGCCACCACATCACCGTCGCCATTAAAAGGCTTAATCATGTTGCTTAAGCTGCGTTGGCCATCGCCGAAATAGCTTGATGTAAAATGGGGGGGGGTTCACCTCAAATACACAAACGGAATGTTCAAGAAAGATTATCGCTACAGTCCTCTGTCTCTTGTCTCTACTCTCGTTGCCTTCTCTCCTGGCTGATCGGGAATCATCTCCCAGCACCCAGAAATGAACATTGTTTTATAGGTTCCATCTTCACTCACACACGAGATTATGCGAGAACGGACGAAATAAAAATGCTGGCCGCCATGTTTGTTCTTCCTTTTCGTCGCCTAAACTCACTCGCTGAGCACCCACGGTAAGACTTCTCTTTCTTGCTTCTAACCACAGAAAGTTTAGACACGAATATTTTATTACGGATATGAATCTGTTCTAACTACTCCTTTTGTTTTTTGTATCGAAATCATTACTTTAAATGGCATACATTTTTATATCTGAAACTAAATTTGTGTTAATTTCTACCTACGAACAATGTAAAATATTAATCAACTACAAATAACAATATATACGTAATCAACTGAATACAATAAAATTGTGAGGTGCTATGAATGAGGATTAAAACAAAAAAGTTGGATTATTAAAATATAATCAGTTCTACGTCAAAGTAATTAGGACAAACGTTATACAAATGCGAAGTATTACGTACGTGAAAAAAGTTGTTTTTATCATTTTCTATCCATCCAACAATCTTCCATACACACACACACACATATATATATATATATATTTGTGTATGTATGTATTTGACTTATATAAGAGAGTTTATATTTGTAAATTAAGTTGAAAACAAACGAGGAAAACTATTTCTATTGGAAAAATTTCTGGCAGCTTGTTTTGATTAATTCAAATTACCAATGCATATATATATATATATATATATATATATATATATATATATATATATATATATAATATGATATAATTTAAACCAAATAATAATAGTGACCAATTGATGTTGACTTTCGAAAAAGTGCTGTTAAACATGTACACATATATGTAACCATTATTAGTTATTAGAATGAAGAAAATTATGCAATAGTATATTCCAACTTGTAACTGGGCACAATAATATATATATATATATATATATATATGTATACATATATATGTATACATATATATATATATAATTATTTACTATAATAAGTAAATGCCTACTGACATCAATGTCCCATCCTTTCGGGAATATTCAGTACAAGGTATCACAATTAACTCTAGTCGTTAGATATAACCCGGCAACACAATCCATCTCGTACTTGGGTAGTAAAGACAGTATCCATTCGGCTACCATTAACCGCGTGAAATAACGTTAAATTTAAGCATTCATTTTAAATGATTTTTACTTCAGTCAGAGTGGCCTAATCGTTATACGATGATCTATACATGAGAGCTAAATTGACCGACTTAATTCAACTGAAAGTGCTCAACTATAAGAAACGCGTTTCTAAAAGGGACTGACATAATTATATATATATTGTTACGATATTGAGATATGTCAATATCGTATAATTACAAATAAATAAATGTAATGGTTAAATTCGAAAACGCGAAGGAATTAAAAAGACTGAGTGAACTGTCGCCAGGACAACAACGGCGACAGCGAAATAAAACGCTAATATACTTAAAGTACAGAAAAATATAATCAGCGTTTCCACCGAAGAAAGTTAACTGTAAAGAAATAAGCCGCAAGTAGATGCAGGATACATTCCAAGAAGGAAAGACGTCTAAGCAACTCCGCTGATAAAAACAAGAAAACGAGAAATATGACAGAAAACATCATTCAGCGTAAATGAAGGTCGGTTTGTCTTGTAGTCTTTACATTTGTCAGTTATAAAGATATATCCGACATCTTTAAAGGAACTATTAAATGTCGAAAACTCAGACATCTCGCCAGAGTTTGATAAGACAAAAGCATCGCCCGAAAGAAAACAATATATATAAATAGGAAAAGAAGAAATAAAATAAAACAAACAACAAGAGACAGAATAATTAAACAAAAGGGAAAATCAAAAAAAAAAGCATTCGCCCTTTTTCTATTACAAAAAAAGGAGATATAGATGTAAGGGGCACAACATTGTAAATTATTTCTATTGTAAATTTGTCTTTCTCTTTTTTATTGGGAGTTTGGTGTGCCAGATATATATATATATATATATATATATATATATATATATGCAAAAAAGAGGAAAAAGGAAAAAGTGACGAAAGACTTATGAATTTATATATATATATATATTATCTTCTTTTGAAATTTGTATATATTACCTATAAGTTCTTTGAGTCTGTTCATTATATATAAAATAAAATAAAAACAAACAATATATATATATATATATATATACATGTGTAATTGGCTGTCTTTTCATGTTTACAATTATGCTGAAATTTCTCTGGCCTACCATTTCTTACGACGACAGAACAGCTTATTGCTCAATACATCTATTCCTTCATCTGACATCTATTTGATAAAACCACAAGCATATGGTCGTGTATTAAGTCGAGAAAACCAGATAATTCTTAGCCCCATTAAAAAAAGTATTTCATTGCGGAGGAAGTTAACAAAATACAGGTTGGCGCGTTCTTCCTCGCAACCTGAGGAAATTATTTTTTTTAAATTAATCTATCACGATCGGATAAGAAAGCTAACCTCAGAAATGGTACGTCACAATATATATATATATATATATATATATATATATATATATATATATATATATATATATATATATATATATATATACATACCAAGTTATTTGTGTTAAGGAGTGACATATTTAAAGTGCTCAATAAAAGAAGACCTAAATATATATTTTATTAATACAAACCAATTTACAAGGCCGCGACAAGGGATATGCAAATATAGTCGGTTTAATCCACGTCCTCCTCAGGCGACTAAACAATTTAGCTTTACGCAGAAGCAACGGTTCTGTAAAGAACAAAAAAATATTTACTTGAAGAAATGAAATAGATTTAAAAACAGGGGGGGATAAGACATTAAAAATAAGATAGAATAAAAAATGAGGAATAAAAGAAAAAGAGAAATGTGTGTTCAATGTTATCAGTGTGGGGGAAGATGAGTTACTAGGAAATCATTAAACAAAAAAGTGTAAAGGTAATCAGGGGTAAGAGGCTCATAGAGTGGAATGCGGGAGGTCTTAAAAAATAATTTGCTTAAAAATATCGTGTAGGGAATCAGACATGCTTTCTTCTTTCCTTTTTTTATTCCTTCTGCTGTCTTTATTTTTAATGTCTCGAATATATATGTCACAGCGCCCCTTATTTTCTTCCCTTTAATTATATAACGTTAGATTTTTAAGTGAACAAAGTTTCTATTTTTCCTTATTTGATGACTGTTTTTTTTTATTTCTGAGGACTTATTGTTCTAATTGAGATTATGTCTTTGGTACTGACACCTCACTCTCGGTGGACTATTTGAATTTAATCAAAGCGAACAAAACACCTATAGTCGAATGGAAGATTCTTAGAAAGCCGAAAACCTGAGATTCATTAACTTCACTCTGGTATTTATGTTTAACAGATAAACTTGAATCTATTAGATTTACGGACCGTGAAAAATTAGTAAATGTTCGAGTAGAATCGGCTATAAGCTGCAAACACTCCAGATGATATGTTTTATATTAAAAACAAATAACCATTTCCTTCATTGTAGTAATATTACACTACATAACCCCTTAAACCCCATACCGTAATAAATAAATACACCTAGTGTTGGGGAACAGATAAACAACTCAAATGAAAAATGACAATCATCAAAATTATTATATATAGATATGGCAATTTATGCTTGTGCAATCACTCCAGACACGTTAAATCTATATAAATAAAACAGTAGACGTATGTGTGTGTAAATATCTAACAGGTGAACTATTAAACTACTGGTAAAATAGCACTGAAATTGTCAGGAAATAATATTCATGCACCAAGTGTGTTTTATGATGAATAATATATTTGCTTACATGCATGTCTATCGCATACAGACATCGGCAAATTTACATGTAAAATGTTCATTAAGCATTAGCGGACGTTTTGTTTTATTTATGCGAATGCGCGTAGATTGTTTTCCCCCCTCAGGGTCGAACTCTCGGTTCTTTTTAATTTCAATTCTTAGTAATGGCACCAACTCATCTGTTTATGTTTTTGCATAAAAAAGAACGAAAAAAAAACGAAATCATACATAAATTTTACTCGCTGTTTGAAATTTGTAAATATGAAAACAAACCTATATATCTATTTTACGATCTAATATTTACTTAATTCCATACATTATTTTACGATGGAGAAGGGGGGATTACACACGGAATATTGACAGTGCTGAAATAATAACGTTATTAGTTAGAAAGCCATTCTTAATATGGGGGAAAGGTATTATTTAGACTACTCTGTACTTTCACCTAACAATTTATTAAATAAGAAACTGGCATGTATTATCTTTATTTTTGTTTAGTATGAAGTATCTGTTTCTCAATCCAATTTCTTGATTAGTTTATTGTAAAGCAAGTGTTGCCTAATCACTAACTGCACTTTGAAATATTTTTTTTGAGTAGCATGGATTTTAAATAAGGTGCTTCTACAGTGTAATACACATTTAAAAAATACAAATCTTTTTTTTTATGTGAGGTTGGGGTGTGGTGAATTAGTGCCTGTTCATTCTCCCAAGCATTACCACCACTTTTTTGTTTATGGAGAGGGGAGCAGTAGATGATCTCGCTGATTTCGCGTCAGAACAGATACTACAATTTGATCTCAGCCAAAAAGGCCAAGTAAACGTGATATAGTTTTCTACCAGGTATTACCAACTTCTAAAGAAATACAAAATAAAATACACTTTAAGATAATAGGGGCTAAAATTATAAAATAAATTATTGTCGAAATTAGTAATATATCCCAGAATTATGCATAATGATGAAATGTGAGTTAATTGATTAGTGTGTTTGTAATTAAATAAACGGCCTAAACACTATATCAAAGTTATTATTTTCATCAGGGGTGGCCATAATGTAGCTTAAGATTATGAAAAATGCTTGTCGAAATTAGTAACATATCCAAGAATTATGAAATATGATTAAATGTGAGTTAATTGATTGGTGCGTTTGTAATGAAATAATAAAGCCAGACAATATGTCAATGTTATTATTTTCGTACCGGGGCGATAATGTGTATTAGAATTATAAACATTACTGTCGATATTAGTAACATATCCAGGAATTATGAAAAATAATGAAATGTTAATTAATTGATTGGTGCGTTTGTAATGAAATAATCGGCCCAGACAATATATTAAAATTATTACTTTTCGTAACGGGTGGCCATAATGTGGGTTTAAATTATGAAAAATGATTGTCGAAATTAGTAACATATCCAGGAATTATGGAAAATGATGAAATGTGATTAAATTGATTGATGTGTTTGTAATGAAATAAACAATCTAAGCAATATATCTAAGTTATTATTTGTGTAAGGGTTCATAATATAGGTTGAGATTATAAATATCTTGTCGAAATTAGTAACATATCCACGAACAATAAAAAAATGACATGTGAGTTAATTTATTGGTCTGTTTGAATTGAAATAAGCGGCCTAAACAATATATCAAAGTTATTATTTTCCTAAAGTGGGGGGGCGATAACGTGGGTTAAAATATCAAAATGATTGTCGAAATTAGTAACATATCCAAGATTTATGAAAAATGATGAAATGTGAATGAATCGATAGGTGTGTTTGAGTTTTTACAATGAAATCATCAAACCAAACAACATATAAAAAATTTTATTTTTGTAAGATCAGCAGGCGATAATTTGGGTTACAATTATGAAAAATGATAGTCGAAATTTGTAACATATGCAAGAATTATGAAAAATAATAAACTTTGAATTAATTGATTAGTGTGTTTGTAATGAAATAATAAGCCCAGGCAATTTATCAGTTCTTGTATGTGGTTAACAATATTTTTCTTAATTTTCAATGTTAACTTCGGGAAATAACGTCACAGTTGAAGTAGTGAGTAGAAAGACATGATTATGTTGCTTTTTAACGTGCTTTGAAATTCTCTATGAATCAACAAACCTTTACTTTGGGTGGGGGTGGAGAGGGTAATGTCCATTTTGGCGGTCACTATGCAATCTGCCACAATGTCATATTCCAAAAATATGGAATAACTATGAAATCATATTCCGGAAATGACATCGTTTCTTACTAATGTGTTGTTGGTGGCTGTGGTAGTAAGGGGGGGACTATATTAATATTGAAAATTGTGGTAAAGTACAAGTTTCCTAATGATCATTCGCGTCAATGCATTTATGTAATTATTTCGAAAATCTGCTCTATTATGGTCCAGAAATGATATCATTTCACTCAAAAATATGGTGTCAGTAGTAGGGGGTGGGAAGAACACAGTAATGTGAAATTTTGTAGTGAAGCAAGGATTGCCTAATCACAAAGTTTCTCAACATATTTGCTTATTTGTTTCTAAAACCTGCTGAGTAATTTTCTGAAAATGATGTCTTTTTCCCCAAAACTGTTGTTGTCGGTAGTGGGGAAAAATGAAACAGAGTAATGTGGAATTTGATAATGAAGCAATGGCTGTCTAATCACTTTACTGTGTCAATGTATTTATGCATTAATTTTTAAATTCTTCAAAGACATCTTCAAAAAATGATATAATTTTTCTTACAATAATAGTGCCGTTAGTGAGGAAGGAAAGAAACGCAGTAATGTTGAAATTTATGGTGAAGCAAGGGTCGCGAACTCATTAACCAACACGATGTATTTATGTATTACTTTGGAAATCCTAATAATCCATCTTCTAAAATGATTTCAGTTTTCTTAAAATCATGGTAGCTTTGGTGGAAAGAGAATTTTTTCGTGTATATTGTACAATACCTGTCGAGAGTATTTTAAATTGTTTCACATACGTATATAAATTACTCGTCCGAAGGTAGATAAACATATTTTAAATATGTGTTGTAAATTACCTGTCCAAAAAAGGTAATATAATTTCATATACATTCTGTAAATTACCTGTCTTAGGGAACGTACAATAATTTCATACATGTGTAATAGTCGTCCTAGGTTAGGTAAAATATTCTTTTGCTCGAAATAGCAAATGATACATAGACATTAAAATTCCTCTCTCCAAAGAATTACAATTATATTCAAAATCAACTTCAACTGCCTCATTGTTTATACAGTTCCGAGCAACACCGGGTAGCCCAGCTAGTTATATAAATAAACTTGTATATATGTTTACAGGGTTTTTTTACCATCTGGACGGCTACTATTTTGAAATGAATAAACGAATAAATAAATAAATACGAGAAATAAAATGATTAAATACATAAACAGAGCTCATCATTAAAATAAGAAGATAAAGCATGCACCACTCCGAAAGTAAAACAAGAGAAAAAGTCTGAAATAGAGAAACAGCACTATTGGGAATATGATATTACCCCAGATCAAAGCAAAAAATAAAAAAACTCGAATGCAACGGAAACATGACAGTTTGGCCAGGGAGAACCGTATATCGCCTCCTTTGCCCATCCCATCGTATATTCTCTATCTCTTCAATAGCTCCCTCTAAACATCGACTGTTCGCATTCACTAACTATACACCGCGTTTCCTTTCGGAAATCATAGCTGGATATTTTTTGTATATAAAAAAGAATTAACCTTGATATTCCTTTCAATGTTGTATCTTTTCTCGGTCGGATGAAGTTTGTCTTTGTGCATTGAGTTTCCACTGAAACGTGTATGCACATAATTGACAAATAGTGTTTGCATAATGAACAGACTATATATATATATATATATATATATATATATATAGAATAGATTTAGAAGGCTATCACACTGCGTGGAATGAGATATATAGTCGGTTGATGAGAAAAGACGAAAACAAGGGGCGATTTATAAATACTAAGTACACACATATATGTCTATATATACATATATTTATTCAATTATATTAAGTATAAATGTCTTACTTTTTGTGTCTGTTATCATATCCATTATATTTCGGGAAAAATTTCCCTTTTCAGATGGTGGATGTTACAGTTCTATTCAGAGCATGCCGGGTGGAACGAAAGGAATGGATTAAATGGATGTGTGGAGTCTCGCAGCAAATCTAAGGAGGGGGATTTAGATGTATAGCATGTTTTAGGTGATTAGCATATTGTTGAACTTGTTAGATTTTTTTCTTTTATTTTTGCTTTTATATGATCTGTATTCTATTTTGTATTTTATTTTGTATTTTATTTTGTATTTTCTATATTTATTTCGTTGTCTTTTTCCGCTGCTGAATATTATTTATTTTATTTGTTGAATTTATTTACGTCGTTGCTTTTTTAGTGGAATGACCTAGTCCATGCAGGCCAAGCGTGTAATGTTCACTAGCTGGCATGGGTTGACTATTGAAGGAGAGGTGGAGAGCGAGGTTGTGAATAAGGAGGGGAGGGGAGGTGTGTACAGGATGATGGGTTCTTGGCCGATTGATGGAGGCTATGTGCGGGATGGGGTACTCTTGGCCGACTGTTGGCGTGTTTGTGTTAGGAGATATGGTTGTTAGGGGGGGGACATTGGTTTGGCTTTTCTTTGGACATTATTATTATTCTTTGATTATTATCATTCTTTGATTGTTATTATTATTATCTATATTTTTACTTATTTATTTACTAATGTATTTATTCTTTTGTCCATGTTTGACGGTTAGGAGTCGTAGGTTAACGATATTTGTATATACTGAGAAAACGACGTCTAATGGTCATCGTAATTTATTTATTTAATTGTTTGTTTGTTTATTCAGTTTACATAAGTTTACTTATCCTTCTGCCATGAGTGGCCCTTTAAATGTCAGCTTAGTATGTATGAGAATTTGAGCATTGACCCTAGGTTTGTCGGCTTATTAGTTTTCGTTTTTTTCCTTCTTTCCTTTAAATTTTTGATATATATATATATATATATATATATATATGTATATATATACATGCATGTACATATATATACACATACACATATGGATACATATAATCACATATATACATGCACATACATATATATCTTCTCTTTACTTTTCATGGGCTTGTGTTGTTGTTACGTGTACAACACAGGTACTATTATACAAATAAACTCACACTTACATATAAGCATATGGGATTATAAATAAAACCCCAGTTGTCTGAGGTAGCTGAAATTTTGTAAGAGCAATGATTTATATGTCTATGGGGTATGTGGCAAATCACAGCTCTGAACTAATTGTGGTTTCTTATTTACAGGTGTTTGAATTGAATCAGGTGTGTAATGGAGCCTGTTAAATGTCGAGAAGTATCCGGTTTTTTTATTTGAAAGGGCGCACATCACAAGAGACTTTTGATGAAATCAACGAAACTTATGGTGATAACTTCCCATCTTATGACCTTGTAAAACGCTGGCATCGTGAATTCAAACATGGCTGGAAGTTTTTGGAAACAGCTCCCAGACCTGGTTGACCTCCTTCTGCCATTGATGAGGCATCTGTCCGTCAAGTTCAGGCTGGCATTTTGGAAGATTGGCGCATTACCATTCGCCAAATATCCCTAGATGTTAAGATTAGTACAGGGTATGTGGAAACTATCATTCATAACCATTTACATATGCATAAGGTTCCTGCCAGATAGATTCTCAGGTTGCTCACACTATTCTAGAAGCGAGAACGTGTCGAGTGCTCGAGGATGAATTTGGAGATGTGCCAAGAAGATGAGTTAAAGTTTTTCAAAAGACTGGTTACACAGGATGAAACTTGGGTCCATCACTATGATCCAGAGACCAAAGACCAGTCAATGCAGTGGAAGCATTTGGACTCACCACCTCCAAAGAAGGCAAGGCTGCAAACTTCCGCCGGCAAGGCCATGCTCACAGTCTTCTGGGAACAGGACGGAGCAGTGATAACAGATTTCCTGGCAAAGGATACCACAATTACAGAAACCTATTATGCTTTACTTTTGAGGAAATTAAAGGAACCTATGAAAATCAAGAGGCCGACAAGTTCAGCAAAGGTTCCCTCCTCCTGCAGGACAACGCTCCGGTCCACAACTCGATGTCGCCAGATCAGAAGCACGGGCATGTGGTTATGAAATTCTACGCCATCCTCCCTACTCTCCTGACCTTGCAACCTCTAATGTTCACTTCTGCCCAGCTATGAAGTTGTTTTTGACAGGAAAGCGTTTCCCAGATTATGCAGCCTTGATTTCTGAAGTCACGTCGTTGTCGGAGAACCAACCTAGGGTGTTCTACAAAAACGGTTTCCAGAGCTGCATCAAACGATGAGCGAAATGCGTACCTCTGGGTTATTCCTATGTAGAGAAAGACTAATAACTATGCCAAGTTTCGTTGCTCTACTGCTATGGGAAGTGGGTCAGGGGCATTACTTATTGCACGCCTCTCATACCCATATTTACACGTACATACGTGTATATATATATACATATATATATATATATTTATATATATATGTATATATATATGTATATAGCTTAATTTAAAAAGAAAGTTCAATTCCACAAAGGAGACTCATCCGGATAATGCTAAGCTCATCAATAGGATATATATATATATATATATATATATATATATATATATATATATGCTACCATTCACTAATAATCTAATAAATGATAACTGTAAAAAAAAAATGTCACCTGTAAGATATTTTCATTAAAAAATAAAACATAATCACTACAGTAGTTTTATATTTTCATGGTAAGTCAAGCCTTCTTTAAAAACATTGAATACAGATGAAAATGGATAAATTACAAAACACTCCTTAAACTTTTGATTTAAAATTATTAACGTGTTTTGATGTTATCCTCGATATTCATTCTAGAAAAGACTGGAGTTAGACCGAAGATAGTTCAGCCCAGCGTACGTAAATTAAACACTACTCATATATCAATGTTTAACATTTTAATCTATTTATTAAATGTTACGAATTTTAGAGGGTGTTCATATTTTTTCAAGAGAATGATAAAATCGCGTAGTTTTTCTCACGTGGTCGTATCTTCAATTGAAATGCATAACTTGAGTAACGTGTGTTAAATATAGCGCAATAAAAATCCTGCCGAGCCGAGAAGATTGAGCAATCGAGAGGTTATCTATGCATTCACCTCAGCCTTCCTGATGCAAGTGGGACTTCTAGTGTATTTTTCAATTGCATTCGATACGAATCGACTATTATAATTAAAATAATACAAATCTTATTAATTCAGTTCTTAATTTACACTTACATGTTGTAAATAGATGTGCGAAAACTGGATGGTTAATATTTCGACGAAAGTTTGTGAGCCAAAAAAAAAAAATAACAAACAGTTTGACTTTCAATTGTTGAGAGTAACACGTAGCATTATGGTGTATAAACGCACCAATAAAAATAGACGCACCTGCGCTGTCGTATCAGATTTATGTTGTTTTCAGACATAGTAAATCTTCAAATTAAACGACAGATCAGACATGTGAAAGCGGATTAAGGAAGATTTATTCTGGTGTTAAGAAAAGATCATTTTTGATTATTGAATATTATGTTGATGTCTTCAGGTGTACTCAATTTGATCGAGACATTAGACAGAATATATATATATATATATATATATATATATATGAGATACACTATCTTCACCTCATCCTTCTATCACATGTTCAATACACTATCTCCTGACTATCTATCATATATATATATATATATATATATATATATATATATATATATATATTCACAGTTCCTGATGAAAAGTGAACAGAAAAAATATCTTCCCTTCTTGTTGAAGGTTCAAGGAGTGAAACCGACTTCTACTTGCTTGTATGTGAACTGATCTGCTCTTGTACAGAAATTGTAGAATCTCGGCTTAATTAAAGCGTTTTTACATAAAGTGTTCATCATGTGTTCATTTAGAAGCAATACTCTGAACTATATAACATCATGGAAATATTCATTAATAATGGTCATCTAGAAAAGCTTATTAAGGATTTTATAAACAAAAAGATTGCAGGTTGCTAATCTCCTTAAATGTCTAAGCCTTTAAACTACCCCGTTTATCAAACATTACTATGTATAGTTTATCAATTTAAATACCACTGTAATGCCGATAATGAGTGGCAGACTCGTAAAAACCGGCACTTTTATCCAGATACGAGAGAAAAGTGTACAGTCTGTGGATCTCCTTTAGTCTGCGATTTTTTAACTCTGCTATTCGTCGGTATGGGTTGAGAAATCATTTTGTATCAATAAGTATAAAACAGAGTAGTTTTAGATACTACATAGTGCGGATCCACAAAATAAAAATGTTGGAATCTGTCTCTATCGTTGTTCGAAAACTTTAAAGAAGTGCAGTTATTAAAATTCAAATGCGAAAACACGCACACTTAACCTCATGGCTCAAACAAAACAATGTTTTCACATAAAGTTCACAACAAAAGTTCCCGTCTACACCATGGCCCCCGTCTGTCTGTGTGTGTATGTGTATAGCATCATGTTTTTTTTTCTTTTCACTCAACAAATATGAAAGAGTGATTTTTCATGAGACGCAATAGAAAACAAATACGATAAATATGAACTCATTTTCTCAATTTTCTTCATTGTCTGATCAAATAAACGTACTTGTTTTCTATTTTTTCGTTTTTATTCTCATCTTTTCTCAACATGTCAAGTTTCATTTATTTTTATTTTTATTTTTATTTAGATTTCCAATCTGGTTAATTTCTTTGTTTATTTTCCTTCGTTTAAGCTTGACTCTCAAACGATTAAATGAGTTGTGTCCCCCAATACGCGATCCATGTTTTCCTTCTTTCTGAACTAATTACTCCATTTTCGCTTAATTTTACTTCTAAATGTTGTATTTTTTTTCTTTTCTGTCTTTTTCATCGTCTGCACCCGACGTCATTTCTGTGACAAATTGACTCGTAATATGCCCCTTGTCGAGAGCCCCAAATCGTGTTGCACCAAATCCTTATATGAAATACAACTGTGGGTTAATAAATACGATTTATATAATTCGTTAAAGATTATCTAATTCGTTCATGCTACTACTTATAACCACATTTAACATTAGAGGAAAGGCAGTTACACAACCCTGATATTTCTACAGGTATTTAACAAAGTAATATATTTATTTAAGCAACTATCATTATAGTCATATCTAAAATATTTATTATTTATATTCGTGGTATTTTCACATCAGAAAATGTTAACTATAAATATGTTTGCATTCCTCTCGATCACTCTCTAAAGAATTTTTTTTTGCAATAATATCGAAAACTCCGAGTCCACATACTGTAACTACATTTCAATACATAAATAATAGAATTATTACAGCGAGGGGTAATATCTTTTCGAATGGATGACAACATAGGTATAGTTTTAAAACAACAACACCCGGGTAGACGCAAAATAACACCGTTTTACAGACAAAGAGGTTGGCTTGTCAAATCACCCATTATCCAGCCAACGAAGACGAAGGCAAACAAGACATCTATTGACTGGAATTTCTTTAGATAAATAAGAATTGACAACTTTCTTATTAATGGTACATTCAACAATGTCTAAGGGATAGTCATTGTTACAAAGGGTCTTAATGATGTATTTAATCTCGTCATCCAGATTGACCTTCGACCAAACCATTAAAGCCCTATGTGTTAGGGTCCTCAGAAAATTTTTTTTTTTTTATTTGTAGGACAAAATGCGTTCAAATATGTATAGAGGTCAGTAAATGTAAGGTTACGATTAACGAAAGTAAGAAAATATTTAAAAAGTCATTAAAATTACTCTGAACTATATGCAGTTTGTTTGTATAATATACTAACAGATGGAGGCGCCAGGCTTTGCCGCTTGTAAAATAGGCTTAATTATAATATTCGTCCAAATTTCGTATATATTATTATATAGAATGTAAAACATCATGTTATATCATATATATTATTATATATAGTAAAACATCATTATATATATATATATATATATATCGTACAATATCATAGCCTTCAAGTTAAATGTAAACAAGTTCTTGCTGAATCGTCCCCTTAAATAATCAAATTCTACTCATCTTATACCATTATCAATTATTACACTACCATCATGCATTCAGTAACATTTTTCCTCGAGTGGCTTTTCCACCTTGATAAGTGGCGAATCCCTTGTAAATAAAAAAATTATAATTTTACATCACTTTTCTCTTGCTTCAGAGTTGGATGATTTTTGATATTTTGCAAATTCTCTTTCTCTGCTACATATCCAAATTGCTATTCTGTACTCTATCCTTTCATAAATAAGTTTATTTTTAAGCAACTAATTTATCTGCTGAAAGAAGAATTTTCAGTTTTTTCTTGTGTATTAGGATGGAGAGCATCGCAAATATCTATTAATAATATTCTAATTTAAGCAAACACTTTTGAAGGATTTATAAAATTGTTTGGGTTTTCTTTTTATTAAAAACTAGCCTGGGTGCCCGGCGATGCCCAGATGTTTGGAGGTGTGTGTTGAAGCAAAAAAACTGGTAGTAGGCAGGCAGGCAGGCTCGAACCCGTACCGCAAAGGAGGGAAAGAACGTGAAAAAAAACTTGACAAATTAGCTGTTGCGCCCATCGTAAGCCCGGAAGTGATGAACTTCAAAATTAAGGCTAGTCAATCGAAAAGAGTGGATGACTTTTGAAAATATCTGCAATAAAAGCGACCCCTCCTTGTAGAAAACTGCTTCATTGAGGATGAGGGAATTAACCTTTTTAACCAATTTTTAGATATTTGTTGTCCGAAGGTTCGAGGCTTACAACGAGCCCGGTTACATCACGTTCTGATGCATCTCTCAAAAGTTTTAGGCAGACGGACAAACATACATACATACATTTAAACAGGCATGTGAGATTTATATTATAGAAGGTGCGTGATGATTTATTTCTGAAATTAATTTACACGAAATAGCACCTTCCCTTTGGCAAAGTTGATCTATAAATTAGTATTGTATATATATTGTGCAATGATTTTTAAAAAATATATTTTTAATCATTCAGATTAAAAGATGATTTAAATGTGAAATAAATCTATGTAACACATTAAACCTTAATAAATTTAGAGACGGCTAAATATGAAATATGTGCGTTTGATATTTATCAAGATAAAAAAGTAATAGTTAAAAGAAAAAAAACATTTTGTCTCCATAAGTTGTGTATTCATCCAAAAGATTTTAATAGATATATATTTCTAATTATGTAGTTTTAATCTTTTGTAAATGTTTGTAACATTGTTTTATCTATTTTTTTTAATCTTTGCGTGTTCACACGAGAGATTCTAAATTTTGTGCAGTACTTTGCGTGATTGTTGTATGCTGCGAGATCTTTCATGCTGCACATGTTTGTTTATTTTTTGCTTTTTTTTACACAATGATCACCACTTATCAAGGCCCGGAAGCCACTCAGGGATAAGGGTGATTGCAAGTACAGTACGTTAGTGTGGAGATTTGATGAAGTGTTTACTTAAGGGGGCGGTTCATGAGGAATTTCTTAATGTCGGACTTGAAGACATCCAAGTTGTAGTCCGGTGGGAAGCAGACAGACGGAACAAAGTTCCACGGGCGTGCAGTTCTAAGGAAGAAGCTTTGTTCATGGAATCAGCGTTTTGATTTAGGCACAGATATAGAGTGGGGGAAATTTTTGCACAGTGGATTCAGCTAGACAGGTGTTTTTCGTGAAAGATTGGCGAGGGGGGACCAGAGATTTGAGTTCAGACGAGCACCTGCCATGGAAATAACGATAAAACAAGGATAGGCTCGCAACGTCTCTTCTGTGGGAGAGAGGTTGCAGGGTAGAGAAAAGGGCATCCCCCACTAAGCCACGAAGTCTATTTTGTACTCTGTCAAGGCATGATAGGCTGTTTTTAACAGCTCCTGCCCAGATATGGCAACAGTATTCCATCCTTGGACGTACTTGGCTTTTATATAGATAGAGAATTGCATCAGCAGTGAGATATCTTCTGGAGCGGTAGAAGGATCCCACCATCTTTCCAGCGACCTTGGCAACAGACTTTTATGTACGTGTTCCATTTCAGATCAGGAGTAATGGTCAAACCCAGAAGCTTGTCAAAACACGGGGCCTCACCCAGACGAGAGCCATCCATCACAATTGATGTCAGATGGGGATCAGAGCGTTTATGATGTAAGGATAGGAGTTTGGTTTTGGATGCATTAAAGGTAACCATCACATCTTTCCCCACTGAACCACGCGCTCGAGATCAGAGGAGAGAGAATCAGAGAGAACTTTGTCACTTACAGCCTTTGATGTGTTGCCGTAGATGATTGTGTCATCAGCATAGATGTCAACGAATGATTTAAGTATGTGTTGAACAGTAGATAGCAGATACGGCAGTGCTTCATCTTATGGTCTTTCTCTCCACATTTGAATAATATCGTTAGCAGTGGAAATTTAGGAAATTGCATTAATTGAGAGGCCAGCTCATCAGAGGCGTGTTTACATTGGACTTGAAGACGACCATATTGTAGTCAACTGGAAAGCGGGAAAATGGAAGAGTTCCACAGGTATGCAGTTCTAAGATGGAGGTTTCGTTCATGGAATCTGGGTTTGGATTAAGGCACAGATAGAGAGTGGGAGAAATTATTGATAGTTGTTTCAGCCAGACGAGTGTTTTCCTTTTTGTAAAAGTCAGACAAGAGGTAACCAGAGTTGATCAGTTTTCATAGGCTTGTGCCTGGTCACTGAGTTACAAATTTCTTTAATGAGAAAGTATAGTTTAGGTTTATGCCAATGTGGTTTTGATTTCTTTGGTCGATAAAATTTATAAAATGGAGATATTATTCACTGATGCCTTTTTGAAAGAAACATCGTGTTTCATCATTGTTAAAAGCATTTTAATTTATTTTTGTTATCAGATAAACAATTAAATTTATTTTTTACATATGTTTATTCATTCCTTGCAATTAGTAGATTATAATAGTAAAAAAGTATTTTTCATTTATAACAACTGTTTACAATATTGTGTTACTCTAATGCTGTAAGCAACCATGAATTTAAATACTTGCGCCTTTTTAAAAAAAAATCCGTCTTTCAAATTCTATATAAAACAATTTTGTTTTATATAAACCGTTTTTACTTGCAGAGTTCCTTTAAGTATTTCCATTTTTGATTCGATACTTTACTAAGAAAAACTAAAAGTGAGAATGGGTCACGTATATGCAAGAAACCCATACATATGCATAAACATGCAAAGTTCTTAGTAGAATGGAGAAGAATAGACAGATAAAGAATGCTTAATCATAAATCAATTAGTGTATGGGAGATAAAGATAAACGTTTATCTCTCTTGCTTTATTTTATTTGTTATTTAAAATTGTTGCCCTCATAGTAATCTTCCTCACCAGAATATTTGTTTTAAGAAACTGAAGCTACAGATATTTTAGTACTGCCGTATTAATGTGTAACTCAAACATGTGATGCTATTTTGGTCTAAATTCTAAAATCCAATGAGATAGTTTTATATGTTAGATGAAGACAGTAAGAGAAAAACAAAAGATAATGAAACTGGATTTTATACACAAAATATTGTTTGCAACAACCGAAATGGGGATACTAGTCTTAAATACAAATTGTAATTCCTCAACAAAGAATTTAAAAAGTTAAATATACCATGAAACCAAATATTATATTTTAGTTTTCTTTTTGTCTTGTAGTTTGGACTTTTTTAACCAACAGTTTTTACCAACAGTTTTAACAAAAGTGCATTTTTAACCAACAGTTTTAACAAAAGTGCATGTCAATTTTATTCCTATTTCATTAAAAAAAAAGAAAACAAACATTTATGGCCATCTTTTTTCCTTTTATTTTATTTATTTCCTAACAACACTATTAGCTAAACCCTACTGTTTGGTATTTAATTACACCAGAGGTACACTAAAAAATATTTGAATTTTCTGCTTGAGTATTGATTCAGGCTAGAAATATGAATTACATTTGAATTTCAACCTGTGACACAGTATATACTGTACCAAACTTTTAATTTATTAATGGGGGAAAAATGTTTAATTTGTGGCAATTTGAAATTCAAAACTGGTAACATAGTTTTTAATATTTGAAATGAGATACGATTGTTGTATTTGAATGAATCAGACAATTTATCACATCTTGAGTCTTGTCTGCATAACGTTTTGGCCAATGTAACGTCCAACGTTCGTCATGTTTATAAGTCGTCATGTTTGGCAAGAAGAAAAGGGAATTAATTCTACATTTCAAGGTTTCGTATTTGGAATCTGGTGGTAAGTGAATTTCTAAAAAATATACGCAGTAGAATTATTTGGTAAAACTCTAGGGAGTTTTAAATTTCTGACTTGAATTGAAATTTAAAGGTAGAGTCAAATATTACGGTTGATTAGCGAAGAAAACATTTTTATATGTGCTCTTGTTGTCTAAAAGAGAGTATTTTACTTACTTATTTTACCGAAAAATAAATGTTTTCCCCCTCAGTCACTAACCAAAATATTTTTTTTTACATATTATTATTTTATTAAATATCATGTTGTTTTAACATCATGTAAATGACATTAATTCAAATTCTTGTCTTTTTTAAAGAATAATGGTGATCGATAGAGAATAGTTTTTACATATATATTTTTTAATTAAATTTATTTGTTCAATGATAATTTAAACACTTAATGATATCATGATAGGTCATAAAACTGGTTAATATGGTAATGTTGTATTAATCTCTATACAATTATTGAATTTAAATTTTAATGCATGGAGATTTGTATTCAACTTGGTAAGAATCTTAAATCTAGTTTAAAAAACTTTCTAAGCGACATTTTGCTTCAAAGTTCCTTTCAAATTGTGAAGTGCCAAATAGTATGTTTTTTTCATTTTGTTCAACAGATTAAAATGGCTGACTTGTTTACCAATGAACAAATACATTCTGATGGATTTAATTTTGCAATTGAATTAATTTATTAATTTTTATTTATTTTAAATTAATTTTCACCCCGAACAAGGCACAGTGGTACTTTGAAGTAGAGGGCTACTATCGGGGACACAAGTTGCAAGGGTCTTATGAAGAGAGATGGGTAGGTATATGTCTGTTCACGTTACACTTGAACTTCTGCATGTCACAGTATAGTTGGAAAAGCAGAATCCCGGAAGGGAGGTCCAAAGTCTAGCAGTTCTGGGGAAGAAAAAAATTTAATTCTTATGCTATTGAAATTTTTATATCAAATATTTAATTAAATAAATAATGTAAATTTTAAGTTCGTGGAAGTTTATACGAACACAAGGTTTAATTATTTTAAGGAACACAGGTAACAAAGACCTTCAAAATAATGAAACGGATTTCTGCTTCTTAACTAATCAACATATATTTACAGAAATATTGTTTTCCTAAATATGTTTTCATCATTGAGCATTAGTATACCTCTAACTGTATTTATACTGCAAATTTATTGCTAAGGATTAAAAAAGATCTAAAAAAAATTAATTCAATTAAAAATAATTTCTCGCAGAGAAATACATTTTTAAAAATCAAAAATCACTAGTGTGAAATAATGAGAAATAAAACACCGATCGCTTACTCTTTTCCAGCATATATGTTTAACTCCAATGCCCTGAACTAATGAAAACAAGTGATAAAATAGCTTAGGAAACATACATTTCTGAATTTTATATAAACGGGGATTTATGTTTTTCTACGTTAGAAGTTAGAACTTTATTTAATGCAAATAAATAAGTAAATATATATATATATATATATATATATATATATATATATATATATATATATAACTCAAATTAACATATCATTCACACATGTGCGTGGATTACGAAAGATGAATTTATCTCCTATAAATAAACACAAGCACGCACAATATCTGGGCAAGGGAATTACCGTCCACCCTTCCACCTAAAATATGGTTACTCGTGCTGGAATTCAAGGTGTCAAAAGCAAGGCGATAAGTGTTAATTTTAAATTCATCTTAATCCTAACAAATGGTGACTCTTATTTTTTTCTTGTAATTTTATTTTTATTTTTATATATATATATATATATATATATATATATATATATATATATATATATATTGTCTTTTTCTTAGGTTGTCTCGCGAACTTTCTCTTGTCTTCAGTGTAAATTCGTCCCCCCTCTCAGACGAGAAAATCACCGATCACTTTCTCTCTTCCAGCATACATGTTTAACTCCAATGCTCTGAACTAATGAAAACGAGTGATAAAATAGCTAAGACAAGATAAATTTGTGAATTTAACACAAACGTTAGAAGTTAGAAGAACTTTATTTAAGTAATATACTTAATATCTACAATTATCATCTGCTCGTTTGTATTTTTTTAAAAAAGTGGCCTCTTTACTATCTATATCATACCACTGAACATAGCTTATATTTTACTTTCAACTACATTTGTAACCGAAATGTACAGTAATCTTAGTTACGTCACTAGGACTATTTTTGAATAGACACAATGCTTTGTGCCTGGCCTTAATGTCTGCCTATAGATACGAATTCCGACTCGCCATGTACTAATTTTTTCTCTCATAACTAAAAAACACAACTGTTTGGCTTGCTACGTATATCCAATATACACTTTACCTCCAAGACGACTGACTTTGTCTAACTTGCATGTTAAATAAGTTTTCTTCCAAACTAAACTTTACTTTAAACTCTAAATTCTAATGTACCTCTATTGTATTCTGTAAGTTAATAACCCCGTCTCTTGAAAACTAACAATTCGCTCTACTAAGAGTCCAACATTATACAGGCCTTTATAGTTGAATCTTTAGCTTCCAGTCCTTAACCTTCGCATGCTGATCGCTTACAAAGTAATCACTAAACGTCTATACATTCCTACCTCTAAAACATGCACTAAAGTTCATTCTTATCCAGTTAGGTACTTACCAGCAATAGTCTGTACTCAGATTTAAAACGATCTACATTACATAACAATATGTCACTTCCTAGATAGTTTTGCAACGATTAATGCAAAACTGAACCGCTACTCTTTGTTATGCAAGCTACTCAATGACTCTTAAATGAAAGCTGAAGTTACCTTCTTTCATTAGAAGTAGAAACACACTTAATATCTACAACTTCTATTTATTCGCATCTACTATAAATTTGCCCATATATCTATTAACTGAATTATACATACGGAATACGCCATAACTTATACTTTACCTCTAGTTATACCCGTACTGTATTGCACTTACATTTTAACCCTCCTGTCATCTAAACTATACAGAGTATTGGCACAAAAATTTTAGTTTCATTCTTAATACCTAGTCATACTGTAACGTTATCCTATTCCTAAACTTACATATAATAAATTTAAAAGAAAATTTTAAAAATCTAAAGGAAAAAAATCTTAAACCACATATTAACTTCTAACAAGCCTGCATGAGCTTTACTCACCCCCTCTTCCGGTAACAATTTAATAGCAATGTCCCTAAATTACTTTGAGAAGTGTTACTATTAAGTAGATATATAACCTCTACAAACTAACCCAGTAACATTAACTAATCACTCGGGGTCGCAGAAATACTTAGATTAGGACCAAGGCGCGGAGCAAACCCTCCCGGTGCTGATGGCCCCATTAGATCGTCCCAGATAATCGGTCTAGGAGGAGGAAAACTCTGAAACTAAACCTAAGGGGAGGGAGGCCTCTTCAGTCTTGGATGACAACCTTCCTAGAGCTGATAACTCAAACAAATTACGGGTTTGCAAATCTAAACTGCTTAAGGAGTAGATTAGCTCTGTCTACTGCCCGGCTTCCATAATCCTTCTTTGCCTATTAGTGAGGCGCAGAGGTACTATCAAAGGGATTGGACAGAAACACTGTGGTAGATTTTCTTTCTTGCCTAGGGCAATGAACGCCGTTTTCCCAACTCCTGACACATCCATCCCTCTTAATTGGGCACTTGAGAGTACTTAGGTGTCTCATATGACAGTGCAATTAGATTGGGTTGACCTTCGTCTGATGGGTTAAGGGTATCGGATTGACAGTTCCTGGTTGCTGGTACTGACTGGTAGTACAGGTGCCCTAACTCTTTGGTAGGACTTAGAGCTCCATTAACAGTTGTATAATATCTGGATTTTTGTAGTGCCATGTCGCGCATTGAAAGGGACCCTGCACTCATCCGCGGAGGGCTTTCCTGAGGCCACAATCCTAGTTGATTAAAGGTCAGCTGATGGTCTACTTGTGTTGTATGTCTGGTAATCTGCATAACCACTTGTTCATTACCCCTTACCTAAACTGAAACTCTTTAAAAATGAATAAAGTACAATAAAAAAATTACGCTTAAACCAGGTTTAGGTTCAAACAAATTCAACTTGCCTCTTCCCTTGCATTTACGAACATCCGAAGGCTTGGACATAATTTAGCTGCTGTTGCCCGGGTGTTGTGAGGTGTATGTTGAGCAAAAAAAAAAGGGGTCGATTTTTTTTACTTTGACCCCTATTATGACTCCTTAAAATTTATTGTTTTGAGCTTAAATCAAGTTATTAAGTTAGATCCATGTCCAAGGAACCTATATCTAAAATTTCAAGTCGTTAAACCCAAAATTGGTGGAGGAAATTGGTATAGTTCTCAAAGGTCAAATCGTTGAACATTGACCCATTAACAGCCAAAATTCTCGCCGAAAACCGATCACATAGATTTTCCAAATCTCAGTAGCCTGTATATCAAATTTCGAGTCTTTAGACTGAAAATTGACAGAGTTATTGCGTTGGGAAATGTAAACAGACATACAGACACACAGACACGTTCACTTTTATAGATTTATAGATTGGGAAATATTGCGACATAATTGGCGACTACAGTATGTCTATATTTACAACCGACATGTTTTATATTCAATTTTACCTAAATCTGTTGTTCGCTTCTTTTTTTATGGTCCTTTCTAGGACCCGACAATAAAAAAAATATAAAAAGATAGTAGGGAGATGGAGTGGTTGGTATGTTAGTAGGGGTATTTTAAGGCTAGACGGGAGTAATTGTGATGCAGAATGTGAGGTGAGTTCTAAAAGAAGTATTGTAGTGGCAAGAGAATCAAGTATAAATCTGGGTGGGGTCGAAGATAAATGCGGAGCTTTAACTATAATGACATGGAAGTAAAGAAGATAAATCCTTCTGTCCACTGTGTAATATAGTGTTTATATTTCTCCCTTTTTTTAACATGGAAGTCAACACTTATCAAAGCCCGGAGGTAACTCGGGGATAAGGGTTATTGCGTGTATAGTAATCAATGGGACAATATCGTAGTAATCGTTAGTAATGGAGATCTGTTGAAGTGTCTTAGTAAAGGGGGCGGTTCATCAGGAATTTGTTTATGTTGGACTTGAAGACATACAGGTTGTAGCCAGGTGAGAAACAGGCAAACAGAAGAGAGTTCCACAGGCGTGCACTTCTAAGAAAGAAGCTTTTTTCATGGAATCTTCCTCATTTTCTTTATTTCCATTTTGATATATAGCTAAATTTTCTATACGCATCTCTCTTTTAAAAATCAGCCCAATTAGGTAACGCATACTGCTTTCCCCTGGCCTCAAAACAGCCTCACTACCTATATAAGATATAAGAGTAGCTCCATCTTCCTCAAAAAAGTGTATTGTTTTACGTCATTTGTCTTTCGACTATGGTTTATAGTATTTTAAATTGCCATTCTAATGTTCCTTGAACTAGATATCGCATTGCTTTATATCTATGACTGAGCTTCTTTCTCTTCTGATTGTGAAAAACATAACGTGTCGTAATCACTAGATATAAAAAAAAAATTCTATTGATCTTAAAACGTATTGAGTTAACAAATAAATTCATACATAACTATATATCCTTACCTTTTCTTAAATTTCATTTTATGTATATACGCATATTATATACGAGATATGTATTAGATTTATTATTACGAAATGTTATTATGTATCCCCAGATATACATTAAGGGTCGTCAAATGTTCGGTTCAAAGATGTAAAACAAATAAATTAAATGAAATTCACGTTAGTCATCAAGAATTATGCTTTACGGTAAAACATCCATAAAATAGAATGTTTTTATTATTAACATATTGCTCGCATAAACATTACATTTTTATTTTGCAAGAAAAATTATGAATAACTAATAAATAGTGAGAAAATCATGTTTCATCGTTGCAAGATCTTCATTGTTGTAGTAACTGTTCCAAATAGATCGAATATTCGCAACTCGAAGCACGAGTAAACTTTTAAATCAATTGTGAACGCTTGAAATAATGAGTCGACAAATAAACAAACCTTATTTATGTTATATCAGACATAGAAAGTGTGTCTTAACATTCTTTAATAAATAACATAAATTTTAATCCTATATATATATATATATATATATATATATATATATATATATATATATATATATATAAATTACATAAATGATAAATAAAACTACGCAGCAACAGAGATACACACACAAAAAAAAACAATTTCGAGCGCTCAAAGCAACGAGACTAATTAACATTGTCACACCGTGAGTAGAAAAATTCTGTTATATCAGGCGAACAACCACATTAAGTCATTAATATGGCTCAACTAATCACGCAGAAGTTTAGCTTATATAAGCATTGACTTAATTTTATCTAAACTGAAAGAGACAGGGTCAGACTCAATTTGTGTGGAACACTTGGAACACCTTTTTCTACCCGCTGGCAACCTACTCTCTGTTTATGTATATAATATCTACTCATCAACACATACACACTCGAGCGCCTGGTATTGATTTTTGTGTAGCTTTATTTTAATATACATTTTTAAAAATAGAGTCACTACTTATTTAGACCCAGAGGATATTCGAAGATAAAGCCAAATGAGAGTAAGGCGGTTACTAGGACAACAGCTTACTGATCGGTTTGGAGGAGAAAATTGGGTATATTTGACTATTTAGGGTGGAAGACAGCAAGAACTTGTTTAATCACTTAAACTCGATCATATTTTAGTCAGCTTGAAAGCAAGCCTGTAGAACAGAGTTCCACAGATGGGCCATTCTAGGAGAAAAAGCTTTGTTCATAGAATTTGACACATGTAAAGAGTAATGAGATTTTTGGTAGTAAGTGTAGCTTGACGAACGCTTTTTGTGATGTTCAGCGGGAGGGGGGAACCATAGATTGAACCTCATAGGAGTATGTCATGAGATTAACTCTAATGCATAGGTATGCTCGCAACGTCTCTTCTGTGAAAAGTGTTGGCATAGATAGTAATGCATTCTGAATATATATCAAGGAATGAAAGAATGTAATTTCGGAGATCACTGATGATATTGAAGAGAGTTGGACCTATGGTAGAAACTTGAGACACACGAGCTTGGATACTTTGAGCGACAGATTTCTACCCATCGATCACTACTTGCATAAACCTATCGAAGAGAAAGTATTAGATAGTGTAAAAGATATTTCCAGATATTCCATAGCTGGTCATCTTATGAAGTAGACTTTTATGCAAACACACCTCCTATAGCTTTAATATATCCGGAACGATTTCGCAAAAGGGGGAAGACTCTGTCGATACATTCATGATCTGATGTGAAATCACAGTCAGTACTCAAGCGGTAGATATCATAGAACGGAAACTATATTGCTTGTCGCAGAGAAGGTGTTTTGTGTTTTACACGTTCTCTATTTAGCATGGAATCAAACAACGTAATCATGATGCACATAATTAAATTATTCTATACCGAAATGCATAATAAATCTCAAATATTTAAATGCTGAATAGATTAACACGGTTTTCAAGGTATCGATTGAACAGTTCTGCAAAACTGGGTGCATATTTTGCGTGCGGCTTTTTCTGTACTATGGCTGCAGTATTGTAAGGACCAGTTTCTTTGCTTGTATCACGGTTTTAGATAAGTTTGACATCTCATAAAGATATGCAATATCGCTTAGACTATTTTTGGTCGTTTGAAGAAAATTCAGGAGGAAAGTTACCCTGGTCGCATCGGGTTGAGTTTGGTATAGAGTTTTGGCAAAACATTTGGCTTCGTCATATGCTGACGTAATCACGTCAGACTTGTTGAAGGTCGGAATAGGCTCACTGGCGTTTTTTTATAACCATTTTACAATGGATGCTCGTAGTCCTAAACACGACTTTTCATTTTAAAACATATAGTACATTTAAAGCAATTAACGTAGTGTTCTCTATATGCAATGGCGAGCCACCTTCCAGAGCGTACAATGGCTGACTGTTTGGTTTTAGAATTTTACAATAGCGAACTCGTTCTTTTTAAAAAGTAGGGCGATATTAACGTTCTTTTTTAAAAAGTAGGGCGATATTTTATTTTCCGATATTTTATTTCTTCTTTATATTTAGTGAGACAGCCAAGTGGTCCGATGATTCAAACAAAAACAGAACAAAGTATGAGCACATGTAAGGGCAAGTTATTAGAAAGATACCAAGAAGAAGACTTGCAAATATGTAGTTGTTACTCCTAATATAGCATCGAGTGGCTCTACCAGAAGCTACTGCATAATCCAGACTCTATTCACCAAATGTAATATAGCAGTTCCAGTATCATGCAACTTGGGGTTAATATAAGGTTCCTATCCTTGCCTATTACTCGGATAACCTATGCCAAGGAAAACGTTTACTTTCAGCACCCTTATTGGTGACATTGCAACAAAAATAGAGTGGAATGGAAAAATAAATTAGTCACCTCCAGCAACTGTTCACTTAAAACTACTACCAGGTATAAAGTTTTCTTTCCCTTTTGTCAAAAACATCGCTCATTAGCTGTAGATGAGGACTGATGGACAAATAAAAGGAGACGAGTGTTTCTGGACTGCTGAAAATGAATCCATGTTGCTTTTTGCACCGCATTAAAAAAGGGAACTAAGTATTGTACTTAGTATAACCTCAGAACTACTTTTTAAAGGTACGTTTGAAGATACGTTTTTATCTAACTGGGGTGCGTAAGAGAGAAAACAGTAACACATAAGTTATCTTTGGTCGTTTCTTTAGACTAAAGAATCCAATTGCGTCCTATGTCGAGTCTTAGGGACTTTTGGTCCATACCTGCTACATCACCGGCAAGAAGGATGAATTACTTTTACCTGAAGAATTTAAGATTTTAGGCTACTATTTATGAATATGAAAAAAAAACAAGAAAAGTATGTTCATAAGTCAAGGGCCGACGGAAAAAGCGATACATGCAAACTTGCAAGGAAAACGTATTTCAGAAAACACGCGATTTTCCGATTTCAACATATTTCTTTTATATCGACCGTAGCATTTTTAGGCTACAGTAATGGCAAACATTACAAAATGATAAAAATCAATATGTATATATATATATATATATATATATATATATATGTATATATATATATATATATATAAGCTAAAATTCATCTTTCTATATATACATATAAGCATATCTGTATCCACATATATACGTATACACTAACCCATATGTATACATATATCTCTAGAGATCTTCATCAATTGTAAACAGGTACACGTCTCCAAGTTGCACTCATACACACATACATACATACATACATACATACGCGCAACATACGCAATAAACGTATCCGCATACACACGAAGTGTCTTCAATAAGTTTTCAGACGTTTTGCATATTGGCACTTTTATTGATAGTACGAGTAGTACACTCCGGATCAAATGCACTTATTGTACCGTTTATATATCTTCTGGGAGGCTTCATGGAAGTTCTATTGTGAGAAGGTGCCAATGATCCCTTCACAGGTCCTATCGAAATGGTGATAAATTGTCATGGTGCCTATTTTGGTCAAATAAATTCTGACAAGGATGGAACTGTGGACTGCATTTTAGAACAAAATTGATTCGCGAAAATCTTCAGTTTCTCGCGAATAATCGTGTGTACAGTTCACACACTGACATGAAACGGCCCATATTCTGATTTCCTTACTCCTCCCACACTTGCCATCATCTTTCACAGCGTCTCTTTTTCATTGAATCTCTTATGCCACTGAAACACTGATGCTCACTTCATGCAAGAGCGTCCAAAAGGCAGTCTGAAGCATTCGATATGCTACTGCGACATTTTTCTAAGTTTAAAAGAGAATTTATATATATATATATATATATATATATATATATATATATAGTTCTTCTAAAGTGTTCTCACGTTCATATTGCATTTTAGAAATTCACAAGCTGTGACAATCAAGTTTTATTAGAGTGTATTCCAATTCCTGCTGTAGCTGTTCCTTTGAATCTGAAATCATACAATTAGGCATCTCATAAGATGCATAGCAATAACATACTGAATTTTCAAGAGTTACACAACAATTTTAAATATCTGTGCAAAAAATATGGAAACTTATTGGAGACACCTCATAAATACACATATATTTACATATATAAATATCTATTTAAATATATATACCTATGCACACAATATATATAGATAGATGCATTCATGTACAGACACACCTATATGCATATAATGTCCGGATTATTTCACCAACAAGAAGAGGGGGTGTAAGAAAAGGCAGTAAGGGCTTGCAACGAAATGGTGGTGTTCCAAAATCTAGCAGTTCTGGGGAAGAAACAATTGGAGTAGAAGGATTTCTTACACCTAGTGATCTTTACTGTGAAGGGGTGGGACTTAGTTGCTTGTCGGGTTTGTCGGGGATATGTCGGGGTACAAGTGCTTGTAGTTCGTCAGAGCATTCACCCTTAAAGTACTTGTAGAACGGGCAAAGGGATGCAACATCATTTCGTCGATGGGACAGAGGCTGAAGCTTAGATGACAGTTCAGGACCTATTAGGTTGGAGACTATCTTTTGAACCTTGTCAAGGAGCTAGAGATAAGTAGCAGATGCACCAGCCCAAATGTGACACCAGTTCTCCATACATGGGAGTATGGTGGCCTTATAGAGGTACAAGATATTCAGGCGTAAGTAGTTTTCTAGTACGGTAGAGAGAGCCCACCTTCTTCGCATCAGATTTTGCAATGCTCTCAGTGTATCTATTCCAGTTCATGTTCCCTGTAAACGTAAGGCCGAGGAGTTTAAAGGAAGCACTTTAGGGTAATGTGTTCTTGGCTATTGCTATTGGTGGTAGTGAAGGTTTCTTGTAGCTATTGAAGGAAACAAGCTTAGTCTTAGCAGCATTGAATATAACCATCCATTTTTGTCCCCATTCTATAACTTGTGTCCAACCCCGCGTGTAATACGCGGATTTACCTACATGCATATGAGAGCAGATATATGCATAACCGACTGTAAAAAAAGTGTGTACTTATGCCTATATTATGTATATATCATACTAGTAGGGCGCTCGGCATTGCCCGGCATTGCATTGCATTGCCCGGTCGTAAAATAAGCTTAAATATGATAGCTTGATTAATGCAGATTTCGTATTTATTATTATCTTATATTGGACCTATTATATAGTAATGATTGAAAAAGTTTTAAAAAATTAAAAAAAGGCTTGTGCACCACCACCTAAGATCTAAACAGAAAACGTTTAGCTTACAATTTATTTTTCCTCTGTCGTTAATGGTTGAGCTATGGAGACATGTTGCAAGTCTAAAAATTAAAACATGGTCCAATAAGTATTACGTCACGCATACATATTCGTAATGCGGTCGTTTCGACCTTCACCTGGCAAATTCCATTTCTTATAATTTCACATTTGTGGATAGATTTCCCCCGGCTAAACCCTAATATAAGGTTTTGCATGGTTCGAATACACTATATAGTGTTTCATGTCTGTAAACAAAAATAAAAAACAGAGGGCTTTAGTAGGCATAAGTTATTAAAGAAATATATATAGGTGTATATAAACATATATATATATATATATATATAGAGAGAGAGAGAGAGAAAGAGGTTTGTGTTTACTATAACCCTTTTATGCAAATATTACGCAAGTATAAATCATGTAGAATATTTGCATGAATATAATTACATGTAATAGTTAACTAAAGATGATAATCCAATGAGAACACCGAAAAAAAAACAATACGGAATTAATTAAAATGAATGCTTAAAAGAGTATGTAAATTAGGTAGATCCTTTGCTAGTGAATGCAATTTCTACGGTCCATGTATAAGAAAGTTGTATTTTCTTTTTAAATAAATAGAAAAAAAAGGGTTTTTAATATGAATATCAATACAGGAAACCCCAATTTTTTTAAAAGTATAGATTTTTTAAATTGCGGATGGTGCCTGGCCTTGCCTGCTTGTATAATTCACTTAAATATATTGTAATTCATGCAGATTTCGTATCTATTATACAGAGACAATTTTTTACTGAATATTATATATGTGTCAATTATTAATTTTTAAAAATGAATTTGGGCATGCGAAAACATAATAGATATATGTATGTTGGCAAGTTGAAATGAAGATGTTGCATCTCAATTTTAGATATATTTCTGTTCGCGTCATTCATTCATCAAAACAAATATTTTACGCGGTTTAAAAGTCTATCGGTGTATCATTACTATTTCCTCTTAATTTCAGGGTTATGAGACTAGTAGTTAAATAGTTTATCAGATAAATATTTACACACGCCTACTACAGTTTTATTTATAAAGTTTATTAGTATTAATTTGGTCAAGCGATTATACACTCAATTATGTTGTACGCATAGATATACACACCCACACGTGTGTGTGCATTCATATTTTATCATATATTTATATATATGTATATGTACATACACTCAACAACATAAATACACTTTCATAGAATTATACACACTTATATATATATATATATATGTATATATATGTGTGTGTGTCTGCGTGTGTGTGTGTGTGAGTCTTTGTCTGTGTCGTTTTATGTGTGCGTGTGTGAAGAATGTCACATTTGTCTCAGAGCTCATTAAACAAACTATCATCTGGATTTAATCTCGATCTTAACTTCATACATTACACCTCCATCTACTTGATGTTTTTTTCTTACTATAAACCTTAATAACGCCATGTCTAACCAAACCTACACGTTTATTTACAAACTACTTTCCCGCCATTTCGATAACATCACTCCGGGAAGTTAATTCAGATCTAACTTAAGGAAAGTAAATTCTCACACACTAAATCACAGAGTTCAACTTGGGCGGATAAATTCTAGACTTTTGATCTTAAATCTATGTCCATGTCTACTACATGGCGATTTCAGATGCAGGTATTAGTGTTAATTTTGGTGGGTCTAATATTTTGTGGTTGTGTGAAGTTATTATAATTTACACCCGATATTTATTCAAGGCCTTTATTATTGCTGCGGCTGTTGTTGTTGTTGTTCTTCTTCTTCTTCTTCTTCTTCTTCCTCCTCTTCCTCCTCCTCCTCTTCTTCTTATTATTATTTGTGTCTTTATTTCTTATTTTCTTATCTAAAAATGATGTTTTGGTTCGTTTATTTTCTGACACATTTCTCATTATGTCTTTCTAAATAGTCCTTAATTTCTCTCTTTCTAGTCAACTCCGCATTTTCCTTCCTTCCTCCGCCATGCTTCATTTCTCCAATCAATTACGTACTTTTTTCTAACTATATAATTCATTCTATTCTCCTTCCGTGTTTCACCTATTTCTCCCTCATTCCAAAAAGTAGGTACTGCCGTTATAAATCTCACACGTTTAAGTGAGATAAGAACCTTACTAGATAAACTCATCTGAAGATTCAAGCACAAGATTGAAATAAATTAATAATGAGATTGGACCAATTTTTCACTAAACTATTAAAAAAAAAGCTTTATGTATGATCTGCTCTGTATTGAAACCCCACACTTCAGATTTCCTACAGTAACAACGTTACGGTTTTAGAAAACGCTCTCTTTCTCTCTTTATCTCTCTCTTTTTCTCTCTTTCTCTCTCTCCATACACACACACACATATATATATATACATATATATATATATATATATATATATGTATATAATTACACAGAAAACAGATCCTTACAATGCTAAAAGGGAAAAAATTCTGCGTAGCTTTATTGTCATATATATCTATACCTTAGTATTATGCAGTGAGTAATGTTAAAGTAAATACTTAAGATAAATACATTATATATATACATACATACATATATATATATATATATATATATATATATATATATATATACATGGATTTTCTCCCTGTATATGAAGTTCAACATTTGAAGGCGGAGAATTACATAAGATTTATTTAAGACAAAGATAAATAATTATTGACATTTGTCCGTTCAATAAAGAAATAGCATCGTTTAAAAAAGAGTTGTAAACGCTCTTCGTGCCCAGGCACTTCGAAGTCTGACACTTCTCACCGAAAGAGCAGAACGGAGATAGGTTACAGATATAGAAGAATGGAGTATCTAGCTTCATTTACATTAGGATAGAAATATAAAATAGAATTGGGAAAAAATAAGTTAAAATAAAACAATGAAGGAAAGAACATACAAAAGTAAAGCGATAGTATAGTAGTTGTATATTCTAGGTGATTGTTGAGATGAGAAGGAAATAATGTGGTTATAAAATTAGAGGGGGGAAATTACGGGAAGAATATCTGCTGTGTGTTTGGAGGCAATGATGTGTAAGAAATGGGGAAAATATCACATGAGAAAACGGGAAATATGAAAATAAGATGGCATAATGGAGTATGACTGATATTTATATATAATGCCATTTTGAAAACTTAATTCATATATAAATATAGTTATTTCACTTAAATTCGGTATATATCGATATATATTTATTTATTATATATATAAATATATATATATATATATATATATATATATATATCAACAACTGTGTGCTAAATTCTTATGACTACCTTAGCATATTTTCTTCTTAATAGAATAGTAGGGCAACTTTACGATCGTTACGCGCATATATAAAAAATACTCCAATGAAAACACGAAAAAGAACAGTGTACATTGAACCCTGTTCTATTAAGTAATCGATGATTTATGTATGTATATTATACATATATATAAATATAAAAAAATAAAAGTTACAATAAGTTTACTAAGGAAATCAAAATGGTAAACTTAAAATATATTATAAATATTAAAGAGTTAATATTTACAAGTAAAATAAACTCAGCCAGATATAAAAAGCTCAATAAAACCGAAAAGGAAATAGAGCTTATAATATGAACAAATGATTAATAAAATATGTTAAAAGACATCTTGAAAAAGAGTTAAAACATATTTAATTTTAAAAAAGGAAGCACAAGATAAGTGGATAGTCCACTTATCTTGTGCTTCCTTTTTTAAAATTAAATATGTTTTTAACTCTTTTTCAAGATGTCTTTTAACATATTTTATTAATCATTTGTTCATATATATAAATAAATATATATATATATATATATATATATATATTAAGGATTGCTTTAATATATTATATCATAATAATACATATAGTTATAACATATTCATATATATATAATATCTATAATATATATTTATAATATATATACATAATATATAATATATATATATGTGTGTATGTGTGTGTGTGTGTGTGTGTGCGAATGTGTGTTTTAAGAATTTTTTCCCGATTGCTAACATTTGTGTATTTAAACAAAACTTGCTATTATCTACTGTGGTCACTCGCATTTATCAAACATGAAGATTACATCGTCTGCAGTTGCTGAACAAACACCATTCTTTTCTTTCGTATTTTTAATTTAGATACGTTTTGTCACCGATAAATAATGCGCATATGTGTTCGGAAATGTAAAAAAATAATAATCAAATAACAAACCATCGTATGTGCAATCTGATGAGACTATTCATCTTCAATCTCTGCATATAACTGGATTATAAAGACAGAATCCGACATTACTCTGTCGATATTAAAGCAATCTTCTAAAAATGAATGGAATTCGGAGGGAAATCTCTGAAAATCTATTGAAGTAAAAAATTATAATCATTATATCGTGTACATCATTCGCATCTTAGCATTGGTTTCCCTGATATTTTTTCTAATTAGAATCCTTTCTATAAATACATCAGGTATTGGTTGGAAGACACAAGTAAAGGTTGCCAACATCTTAAGTGAAATTGCTTTTTTGTGAACTGAACTGGATTCGAACTTTTAACACCCATAGCATCAGTCCGTGTCGTTAACCACTTGACCATCTCACATCCCAACAGAATCAAGAAAAAAGAGAGAGGAGGAGTTAAAACTGAGAACAGGTGGGTGAATAGAAAGATGCGTTTTTAAAGTGAATGATGTAAATGCTCCGCGAATTGTTTTGATGAAAACGAACGAATATGCGATGAAAAATTTATTTCAATCCTGAGCGTGACAAACAAAATATCGGCACCAAAAACAGTACTTTAATTGATGCCTACTTGTAGTGATTAATCGTTAGGATATATAAGAAATCTTCATCTGATTTCTTCGGTAATTATATTATATTTAAAACCCAAATGCTAAAATAAAAATCGATGCAGTCTAAATATCTTAATGATTAATTCATATGCACCGTGTTTCCACACTAAACTGATAAAGCTATATGCAGTTCGTAAGTTTTGATCATTAGAACGTCAAATTTACCATTACGAATGCTAATTAAACAGATTGCACTATATAACAACAAACTGATATTATTACTCTTATTCCTAATCGTAGTGATTTCTCTTATTCTCTCTTTTCTTTTTTTTCCTTATCCTTATCTTAGTATTAGGCCAGTGCAGAGGTTTTTGTCGATTTAATATTTCATATTAAAAATGAAAATCCCTGTGTTTTTTTTTTAAATATTTATTCATAATAATAATTATCTTTCTATTCTTAACCTGGATTCCATCTGTCGAAGATTTTATAAATACATCGTTTAAACCTTTTTTTTAATCTTAATCACGTTCAATCACCTCTCATAATGTTAATCTAAGGCAAACTAAATAGTTTTCCAATCCTCGAAATAAAGAAAATCCGAGAAAGCTAGGTGAAGAGAAGATGCAGGATGGGGCATGATTTCCCAACTAAATTCTCCTAGGAGAGTTTATTTTTCACATGGAAGTCTCCACTTATCAAGGCCCGGACGCCACTCGAGGATAAGGTTTATTGCGTGTACAGTAAAAATGGGACAATAGGGACAATATCGTAGTAATCGTTAGTAGTGGAGATCTGATAAC
>NC_136494.1:85109504-85189504 GCF_053919585.1 Euprymna scolopes | reverse complement strand
AAGAATTTGTTTCAATTAATGCTTGTAACAATTTTTTTTTGTTATATGCTTAAGGTATAATTATAGTAAGTGTCCAAGTGAATAATTGACTAAGAAGTTTCTTTATATTTTATTCAAGAAAAAAATAAATATATTTTATTGCGATTTATTCATTATCAATTCTTAGCATTTCCAACATTAATTTTAATTACAATTTAAACGTAACATAAAGTCTTAGTTAAACCTAATTAGATGTATTTTCAGTTAATACTAAGTTAAAAGAAAAGTGTATTTCTAATTCATAAACTCAAAAGATATATACCATTTTAAGTTTACATTTTCAAATATTATTCTATGGCTTTCAAATATGGTCGACAGCTACAGATATTCTATGAAGAAATTTTTTTTTATTTTCTGTTGCATTTTATCAAGGAAATTGTCATTAGATGTTATATATATTATATTTAAAATAATTTTTAGGGGCTCGGGAGAAAGGAATTTCTTCGGCTCTGTTTTTTTTATTATTTGATGAGAATATTGTCTGTGCTAAGTTAAGCGTTTTGAAATAAGAAATCTTAAAAATATTTTAATTATATAAAGTGTTGTACTTATGAGGGTACTTAAATGATCTTTCGACAATTTTGAAAATCAAATTAGTAATATTTGTTTTGACATTAGAGCTTTAACCAGATATTATTCTTTCTTTTCAATATTTTTCGTGGGCTAGAGTGATATTTTGTGTAATTTTCGGTAGAAAGGATTGCAATTATTATCGTTAATAAATTTAATTTGATAGTTTATTTTCTTTTGAGACATGTGTCATTATTGAAGGTAGACATAAAGTCGACGGGTCATTATGGTGATATTTAATCTTCTCCGTATATTCTGAGTACCTTAGAGCATTCTTGAAAAAAGACTAATTTGGTTCGAAAGTTTCTATCAGCAGAGAGCCTGGAAACACGCACACACACAAATATATATAATATAAAGCTGAACGTCTGTGTGTGTGTGTGTCTGGTCACGAATAGGCTCCTATATGGTTGACTATTATAGAAAACTGATCACATATAATGATAGAATATGTATCGAGACACAGGAATGGGTGTGTTTCGTCTGGCATGATGATGATTCATTACGATTTGGGGTCTCGTACGCGCCTGGTCCACAAAGTATGGGAATAAAAAATTTAAAAATTAAAAAAACACGTTTACAAGTGTTTTTGATATAGATGTACATAATAATATTTTGATAAGTATGTTTTAACTTAAATAGGGATGGTATAATAAAATTCCGGGGTATTCGTTCGCGCTTGGCCTCCATAGAATGGAAATAGGCACACAGTTTAATAAAGACTTTTCATATCTATTTGCGTAAGTATACTTTGATAATTATGTTTCAGTTTGAAGATATATGATATAATAAAATAATGGGGTGTTCATTCGCGCCTGACCTCCATAGAATGGAAATATGTCACAAGGTTTAACAAGGTTTTTTAATATAGATCCACAGAATATTGTGATAAGTGTTTCAGTATGAACAGGTATGGTATAATAAGTTCTGGGGTTTATCTATTTTATTTTTACTTTTATCATATTTTGCTTTGGTTTTATTACTCCCAAATCCGAAGCTATATCTTTACAACCCTCTCTGTTCATAACTTTCATAAATGAGATTCCATTTTCAGTAGGTTGTTTTTTTACCCAGTCAACGACGCGTACTTTTGCTAGTTTATATATATATATATATATATATATATATATATATATATATATATATATACATACATTATATATAAATCCGTAATCCTGTCTGTTTGTTTGTTTGTGCAGAATTTGATTAATATATATAAAACTTCCTGCTGAAAACGGTTATCTATATAAATTTTATTTACTATAAGATTTTCTATATAAATAAATAGCATCGCGATCAATATATATATACACTATATTGAAGGCAATGTACATAATAGAACTAATCTAATTTGCATATTATATTAAAGAAAATCTTTTTAAATAATTCGCTCAATTAAAATTACTGATTATAGTAATGTAATTGATGTAATTGTTCTATTTAAGAGTAGTATTTAAAGTTCATTTATTTAAATTATTTTAATTCAAGTTATTTTGTACTATTTGTTAAACTGGCACATTTAAAGTAATTTTCACTGATATTTCACTTCCGGTTATGAACGGATATAGTTTTTAACCAAATCGAGAGATATGGTGATAAAATGATTTGTTTTAATTATTTATTTTCTATAAATGTAAAAGTTACAAATATTGATAAAAAAAATAAATAATTAGGCTAAGGATGATTTTATTTTTCGACGAAATATTTTAAATCGTTAGCCCTCTATTAAAATCTCGTCTATAAATGTCGATTCAGTGTAAGGTGTGAGCACGTTTACCAAAAGGTTAAAATTTATTTCCTACGGACGATTTTAAAATCATTTTTCAACTTTCACTTGACTGTCTGAATTTTATTATCGTTTCCATAATACTTTGAAAAAGAAACAAGGTAAAGTAATGCTTTTTATATCAGATATATTCCTACGCGTTTTTTTTTTTTTTTTTCACTTTTTTCTTCAATTTTCTTTTGAGAAAGATCTTATGTCTTCCTGTCTGGGTAATTGATTTAGATTATAATATATGTTTGTGTGGGGGAGTTTCGACGTAATTATGGGGTTTTTTTCGCGGGGGGAGAGGAGCGTGTCGCTTTATGTCTTAGCGTCATTCAAAGAAAAATAATTGCAGAAGTACAAAAATGCGGGTGTTTTTATCTGTTTACTACTTCTGCAGTTTACGAACCGTGCTATTTTTTAGATATGATTTAAAAGTGTAATTCAATTTTTGCCGTATCTTTTGTTTATTAAATTTTTATGTGAAAGTCCTTCCTTTATTAAAAATGGGGTATTTTTTATATACACAACTAAGCATAGTTTATCCACAAAAATCCTAATTTACATTTTTGGGAGCAACACAAACTGAAAACGGACCTGTACAGTTTTTTTTTCTACGTAATGTACAACTTTCGTTTACATTTTTACCAGTGGTACAAGAAATGTCGTTTACCCAGAAGTTTTGGTTTCGAACCTGTAATTACATAAATATTAAAAGAATGCCAATTAGTATTGTGTAATACAAATATATCCGTAGCAAAGCTCGGGCAAATCGGCTAGTATATATATATATATATATATATATATATATATATATATATATATATATATATATATATATATATATATATATATATCAATGTTTATTTGTTCTTTTTAAGGATAAAGCGTAATAAAGCGGTTTGTGTTAATATGTTTAGTGCTTTGTACTTAGAACGAGCAAGGGAAATGTACACGCGCAGAATAGAAAACACTATCGAAATACGATACACTTTTACCCCTTCCTGACGAATTCTTGACAATTCACCCACTAAAAATTAATCACCGAGACAACGCCGGTGAATATAATATTAAATCTATGAGTTTAGTTTAGCAGTTTGGTACTTTTAGCCAGACATGCAAACATACAAATATACGAATATGCAAACCCACAAGAAAAAGCTATTTATACAGGGTGTCGATTAATGTTTTGGGAATAGCACAAATATGCGAAACTTAAAATGGGCAACCTTTCGTCGGTCGGAAAGCGGCTGAAGCTTAGATGACAGTTCAGGACCTATGAGGTTGGAGACTCTATTTTGGGTCTTGTCTAAGAGCGAGAGACTAGTAGCAGATGCACCAGCCGAAATATGACAGCACTACTTCATACATGGGAGAATGGTGGCCTTATAGAGGGACAGTATACTTTCTAGCACGGTAGAGAGAGATTTCATTCTTCGCAGCGGTCCTGGAAATGCTCTGAATGTAATTATTCATGTTTCCTGTGAACGTTAGGTCGAGGAGTTTAAAAGAAGTGCTCTCAGATAATGAATTTTTGGCCATTACTATTGGTGGTAGGGAAGGTTTCTTGTAATTATTGAAGGAGACAAGCTTAGTCCTGGCAGCATTGAATGTGACCATCCATTTTTGTCCCCATTCCACTACAAATTGGAGGTCACCCTCTAGTGTTTCTGTCATTACCTTAGATATGTGTTCATTTGGTTTTCTCTCGTGCCTGTTATAGAGCGTGGTGTCATCAGCATATATCCCCATCTCAGAGGAAATTTTGTCGGAGAGGTCATTTATTAATATTATGAATAATAAAGGCCCAAGGATAGAACCCTGAGGTACTCCCGCATTTATATCATATTGTTTAGATGTACGACCGTTGAGGACAACCTAGATTTTCTCTTGTCTAAGAAGAATTTAATTATGTTTAGTATTCGTCCAGTGAGACCATATGATCTGATTTTCCTGAGGAGACCTTCGTGCAATACCCTGTCAAAACCTTAGATATATAGAGAGCTACAGCTCTACCCTCCCCTGATTTGTCCAGTGAAGGGTATATATGTGCGGAGATTAAAGTTAGGATGTCTGCTGTAAAATGGGATTGCCTAAATCCATATTGTTGGTCGGTCAGAAATTTAGCATCCATGATGTGATGGACTAGAGCGTGGTTAATTATAGACTCAAATATTTTGGCGAAAAGCGGGAGAAGACTAATGGGGCAGTAATTTAATGAGTCAGTTCTTTCGCCAGAATTCTTGAAAACTGGTACCACAGAAGTAGTTTTCCAGCAGTCCGCAAAGCAAGATTCATTAAGGCATTTTTTGTAGAGTTTGGAGAGAATTGGAGCTACTTCGGCGGAGCATTTTTTTTAATAATACAGCCGGGATGAGACCAGGTCCATTGCTTTTGAAGTGTCAAGGTTTTTTATTATGGTATGCACCTGAGATGGGGTGATTTTCAGATCGTCTAGCGTTGCGTCTGTCCACAAAGGAAAGTCAGGGAGGGGGTGGTTAGCAGGGTCCAGTATGGAGTTGGAGGTAAACCGACTGGCAAGCATGTTAGCCTTCTCGGTTGCTGAGCAAACAACCTCATGATTGTTGGTTGTGGCGGATTTGTTGATGTCCGATTATTTACTACACCGTTGTAGATTTTCCAGGAATCATGGGTTCCTAATTTTTGTGCTTCGATGCGTTTTTTGGTGGTTTCAGTAAATCCCTCTTAGCTGTTGCTATTTCTTTCTTACAGTTACTTCTAGCTTCTATATACTTCTGTCTGTTTTAACTGGACTTATGTCGATTAAATCTGCGGTACTCATGTTGCCTTTGCGCAATGGCAGTTGCACAGGCAGGTTGAAGTAAACCATTGGGGAGAATGGGGATTTCTGTAAAATTCCCGCGTGGAACATGTGCTTATATTGCAGTTTTTAACCATTCAGTGGTCTCATTTGCACACTGTTCAGCAGGGAGAGAAAAGATATTTGCCCATGCGGCATCTCTGATGAGATCTCTGATGGCTTTCCAGTCAGCCTTTTCATAATATCTCGAAGTCTTTAGCAATGGCTCTTCAGTTTTGGCTCTAGAGTTTTGGGGCTATTTCGACCATTATCGCTGCATGATCAGCGTTCCCAAGCCAGCTGTGTGCATTCCTTATACAATCATCAGGAACTCTGGTCAGAAACCGATCTAGAAGTCATGCGTGTTGATCGTGCTGGTCTGGGAAACGGGTTGGTAACATAACCATGTGTGATAAGGAGTGAGATATAGAGAAGCTATGTGTTGTCTACCAGCTAATTCTGTGTAAGTTGAGAATCCAAGCCAGTTGCTGTGGTGGGCATTGAAGTCACCAAATACATGTACTTGTGCACCAGTGTCGAGAGAGAGAGAGAGAGAGAGAGAGTGGTGTATCTATACTGTAAGAGACTTTGTTTATTATGGTGCAGTCCTGAGTCGAGGGAGAGCGGTAGAGAAAATAAAAGTAGCTAATGTTATGCTGCATGTTAAGTCTAAAGCACATAAAGGCTTGATCGTCCGATTCTAGGTTTGTTTCTCTAGTCAAGGGGAGAGTATTACGAATATAGACTCCAAGTCCGTGCATATGTCGGCCAGACTCCTTAGGGCAGAGTGGGAGATATCCAGGCATGTTCGAGGGGATGGAGGAGTGTAGGTTAGTCTCACTTAGTGCTATCATATCCGGGGTGTTTGTTAGGAGAAATGCTTCAACATCATGTAAATTAGTTCTAAGCCCACAGGTGTTCGTAAATGCAAGTCTCAAGGGAGGAGGCAAGTTGATTTTTTTTTAACCTTAGGCTGATTTAAGCGTAGTTTTTTATTGAACTGTCATCATTTTTAAATAGTTTCAGTAGTAGTGAGGGAGTGCTAAACAAGTGGTTATGCATAATACCAGAAATACAACACAAGTAGACCATCAGCTGAACTTTCCTAAACTTGTTAATTGTGGGCACGATCCCTGGCCAGAAGTTATAGCCATGGATAAACTTTCGTGCACGCAAAAATATTTTACAATATTAAAATAAAATAAGTCTTCGAATATCTGATATATAGCTAAAAATAAATTATGTATCATGACAGGCATTGACACAAAAACAACAACAAAGGACAGTAACCGTTTTATCACTTAGAAATCGAAAAATTACATATAAAAGACCATATAAAAAAAACTTCTTATATCGCTAAATAAATAAAAAATACCAATTGTCATTCCACGTTGAGTCACGGATATTTTAGCGAACAGGAGTCACTAGAAGAACACCAAGTTAAGTGCACCTATCTATCGATGTTGTATGTAGCTTTTCTATGTAGATCTAGTTCCATGATTTATTTTGTTTCTTTGCTTTATATTCTCTTACATATTCAAGTAATTAATATCCTATTCATTCATTTTGATACAAATTAGTTGCTAGAGATAGGTTTTCTCACAGAACTTGAAGGATACAATTTTTGTAAATGTTAGAGGAAAATCTATCATCAATCCTCCACTTATTTATGTAGAATATAGAAAAAACTTAAAGTAAGATACTCAATATATTCATCCATGCAGGGGCGCAGACATAACTGGTGTAGAAACTAGGCGCATAGAGATACAAAATGTACTCTAGGAGAGAGATACAAAATAAATTTACTATAGGATAAAGATACAAAATAATTTTAAAACTAACAATAACAAAATATAAATAAATAAATAAACAGATACATATATAAACTATCACACACACACACATATATATACATATATATATATACATATATATATATATACATATATATATACATACACACATAATATAAAAAAATATCCTAGATTTAAAATGTCGGTTCAATAGATATCTACGCTCATTGCTAAAACAGCTCACACAGGAACGCATCAACCGGGGGTAAACTGGGCCTTTGTCCTGTAAGTGCCTGCTCATTGGCTGATTAGAAGGGGTGACGTGGAAATTAGAAAGCTGATTGGCTAACTAAAAACTCATTAGAAGGTGCGTATATAAAAACGCGAGACAACTACAAAATTCTCGCATAAGCCTGACGAATCGTATCGTGGATGAAACGCGGAATATTCTGTGTAGCTTAATCGCCATATATATTTTATCACTTACAATATATATATATGTATCCGTAAAAAAGTATGTTTCATTATTTGTTAACAAAAATTAAAACAAAGGAAAATGATGAAATTGGAAAGACTTGTCAGATTTTTGGTATATTGGAAAGAGAGTATTGTGCACAAAATAAAACTTTAAAAAGTCAATTTTCTATTATGCGCGCTTTAAGATAAGCACGTAAAAATATGTGTAAGAAAGATAGTAAGAAATTTTTTAAAGTTATTTTCTTACTAGAATTGCTTTTCGGTATAGCGCTTCTTGCGTAGTATGTGTAGGTGCAATGTTATTTATTTATTTTCTTTATTTTTAATATTTTTACTAAAAATGTAAGCAATTGTTCTACATTAGTATGTTTTTTGTGTTAGTACAAACAAAATGGATGCAGTTTAACGTCTTTCTCAAGACAATTTTTGATATATATCTGGGCTTGTGAAAAGTTATTTAAAATAGAATTCCGACAGGTTTTAACGTTTCCATTTTATTTTTGTTGCCATTTTTAAAAAATATATCAGCTATATTTTATTTTGATTTTATGTAATTTATTATAATTGATTCCTTTTTACTTCATTTCTTATGAAGTGATATTTAATATCTATATGCTAAGATCTTTGATTAATTACTGTGTTCTGCGCTAAGACTGCGCTGGGTTGTTTATTACAATTAATTAATACGGGTGTTTGTGTAAATGCTGGTTCTAAAACAGTCTTTAGAATTGCTTTTCGGTATAGCGCTTCTTGCGTAGTATGTGTAGGTGCAACGAATTCCGCCTCATACGAAGCAAGGTATACAATCTGCTGTTTTTTAAATATCTATCTAATTTTAGGGAACTTGTTAATTTTCGAATTAATAAATGCTGTTTTTTTAGTTCGTCTTAAATAAAATAAGACTTGTTTAGCTCTGTTTAAATCCTTGACTGTCGGTTTTACAATATTTTTAGATAGTTTTGTTACTGTGTAACATATGTCAGTTCTTGTAGCAGCCATTACATATCAAGGTTTGCTATCATATCTCGGTATAATTTATCGTCAATTATTTCAGATTATGAGTTTGTATTTGTATTGATATTATTTCCGACCGGTTTAGAGCGTTTCTTGCGTCGTGCATTGAAAATTTTCATATGATTTTTTTCAATGTATCCCGATTGATTTATTTTATTAATTTCTTCTTCATGAGTAAATTTTATACCCTGAAAACATGATATGTTGCCAATATCGGTCATTTTCATTTTTTTTAATTAAACCATGTTCTTAATATCTATTAACATAATGTCACCACTTGATGCGATTAAAATGTAATAAACCTATTAAACTAAAATCAGTATTTTTTTGTCTTTGCTTTGGGTATACAAACAAGGGGCCATCGGGCATTGTTTGAATTTTTGTTATTTAATCATAAAATCGTGAAATAACGTATTCCAGATCTGACCCCTCTGCCCCAGACCGTACAGTGATTTGTTAAGCTTCTACACGCAACTTTTATTTTTCATTATAAATCCCTCTGGACGGGTAATATAAATTCCACAGTCTATTGCGGCATTTAAATAAATATTTTTTACATCCATTTTATGGATGTTAAGGTTATATTGCGATGCGACTTTCAATAATTGTGGTTAGATTTGTAGTCAGTGACATGTTTATAGTTTGTTAGAGGCACTACCGAACAGGTATTATTTTTGTTGAGGCATCTATTATAGCAATCGTCGAGTAGATTATTTTCCAAATGTTCTACCACAAAAAAATGGAGCCATCTTATATTTCCTTTGGAGTAACGTTCCTATGAATTTTCGACTTTAACATCAGAATCATTATTAATAGGTTTGTCCTCGCCAACGAAGATTTCATTGTCGTAATTCGTTTTATGAATTTGAGGAAATATTAATTCATCCTCTTCAATGTGAATTTTACACATCAGTTCCTTTTTATTATATTTTACCCTGGAAAAATATTAAGTAAGCTGTGCTATTTTATCGTACCCTAGCAATTATACATCGACCGGTTTTGATATTTAATTTCTTTATCTATAAATGTGAAGCAAGTTGAATCAAATGCATGCATTCTGCTTAAATGTAGGTATCTTACGCAGAAAGCTTCATATGGGGTTCTAGATAGTCTTTTGTTAAAGGACCGGTCGCGTATATATGCAGCAGTCATTAGTGCATACGTCCAGAGTTGTTTGAAGAAAGTTGGATAGAGTTGTTTGAAGAAAGTTGGACAGAGTTGTTTGAAGAAAGTTGGACAGAGTTGTTTGAAGAAAGTTGGACAGAGTTGTTTGAAGAAAGTTGAACAGAGTTGTTTGAAGAAAGTTGGACAGAGTTGTTTGAAGAAAGTTGGACAGAGTTGTTTGAAGAAAGTTGGACAGAGTTGTTTGAAGAAAGTTGGACAGAGTTGTTTGAAGAAAGTTGGACAGAGTTGTTTGAAGAAAGTTGGACAGAGTTGTTTGAAGAAAGTTGGACAGAGTTGTTTGAAGAAAGTTGGACAGAGTTGTTTGAAGAAAGTTGGACAGAGTTGTTTGAAGAAAGTTGGACAGAGTTGTTTGAAGAAAGTTGGACAGAGTTGTTTGAAGAAAGTTGGACAGAGTTGTTTGAAGAAAGTTGGACAGAGTTGTTTGAAGAAAGTTGGACAGAGTTGTTTGAAGAAAGTTGGACAGAGTTGTTTGAAGAAAGTTGGACAGAGTTGTTTGAAGAAAGTTGGACAGAGTTGTTTGAAGAAAGTTGGACAGAGTTGTTTGAAGAAAGTTAGACAGAGTTGTTTGAAGAAAGTTGGACAGAGTTGTTTGAAGAAAGTTGGACAGAGTTGTTTGAAGAAAGTTGGACAGAGTTGTTTGAAGAAAGTTAGACAGAGTTGTTTGAAGAAAGTTGGACAGAGTTGTTTGAAGAAAGTTGGACAGAGTTGTTTGAAGAAAGTTAGACAGAGTTGTTTGAAGAAAGTTGGACAGAGTTGTTTGAAGAAAGTTGGACAGAGTTGTTTGAAGAAAGTTGGACAGAGTTGTTTGAAGAAAGTTGGACAGAGTTGTTTGAAGAAAGTTGGACAGAGTTGTTTGAAGAAAGTTGGACAGAGTTGTTTGAAGAAAGTTGGACAGAGTTGTTTGAAGAAAGTTGGACAGAGTTGTTGGAAGAAAGTTGGACAGAGTTGTTTGAAGAAAGTTGGACAGAGTTGTTTGAAGAAAGTTGGACAGAGTTGTTTGAAGAAAGTTGGACAGAGTTGTTTGAAGAAAGTTGGACAGAGTTGTTTGAAGAAAGTTGGACAGAGTTGTTTGAAGAAAGTTGGACAGAGTTGTTTGAAGAAAGTTAGACAGAGTTGTTTGAAGAAAGTTGGACAGAGTTGTTTGAAGAAAGTTGGACAGAGTTGTTTGAAGAAAGTTGGACAGAGTTGTTTGAAGAAAGTTGGACAGAGTTGTTTGAAGAAAGTTGGACAGAGTTGTTTGAAGAAAGTTGGACAGAGTTGTTTGAAGAAAGTTGGACAGAGTTGTTTGAAGAAAGTTGGACAGAGTTGTTTGAAGAAAGTTGGACAGAGTTGTTTGAAGAAAGTTGGACAGAGTTGTTTGAAGAAAGTTGGACAGAGTTGTTTGAAGAAAGTTGGACAGAGTTGTTTGAAGAAAGTTGGACAGAGTTGTTTGAAGAAAGTTGGACAGAGTTGTTTGAAGAAAGTTGGACAGAGTTGTTTGAAGAAAGTTGGACAGAGTTGTTTGAAGAAAGTTGGACAGAGTTGTTTGAAGAAAGTTGGACAGAGTTGTTTGAAGAAAGTTGGACAGAGTTGTTTGAAGAAAGTTAGACAGAGTTGTTTGAAGAAAGTTGGACAGAGTTGTTTGAAGAAAGTTGGACAGAGTTGTTTGAAGAAAGTTGGACAGAGTTGTTTGAAGAAAGTTGGACAGAGTTGTTTGAAGAAAGTTGGATAGAGTTGTTTGAAGAAAGTTGGACAGAGTTGTTTGAAGAAAGTTGGACAGAGTTGTTTGAAGAAAGTTGGACAGAGTTGTTTGAAGAAAGTTGGACAGAGTTGTTTGAAGAAAGTTGGACAGAGTTGTTTGAAGAAAGTTGGACAGAGTTGTTTGAAGAAAGTTGGACAGAGTTGTTTGAAGAAAGTTGGACAGAGTTGTTTGAAGAAAGTTAGACAGAGTTGTTTGAAGAAAGTTTGACAGAGTTGTTTGAAGAAAGTTGTACAGAGTTGTTTGAAGAAAGTTGGACAGAGTTGTTTGAAGAAAGTTGGACAGAGTTGTTTGAAGAAAGTTGGATAGAGTTGTTTGAAGAAAGTTGGACAGAGTTGTTTGAAGAAAGTTGGACAGAGTTGTTTGAAGAAAGTTGGACAGAGTTGTTTGAAGAAAGTTGTACAGAGTTGTTTGAAGAAAGTTGGACAGAGTTGTTTGAATAAAGTTGGACAGAGTTGTTTGAAGAAAGTTGGACAGAGTTGTTTGAAGAAAGTTGGACAGAGTTGTTTGAAGAAAGTTGGACAGAGTTGTTTGAAGAAAGTTGTACAGAGTTGTTTGAAGAAAGTTGGACAGAGTTGTTTGAAGAAAGTTGGACAGAGTTGTTTGAAGAAAGTTGGACAGAGTTGTTTGAAGAAAGTTGTACAGAGTTGTTTGAAGAAAGTTGGACAGAGTTGTTTGAAGAAAGTTAGACAGAGTTGTTTGAAGAAAGTTGGACAGAGTTGTTTGAAGAAAGTTGGACAGAGTTGTTTGAAGAAAGTTGGATAGAGTTGTTTGAAGAAAGTTGGATAGAGTTGTTTGAAGAAAGTTGGACAGAGTTGTTTGAAGAAAGTTGGACAGAGTTGTTTGAAGAAAGTTGGACAGAGTTGTTTGAAGAAAGTTGGACAGAGTTGTTTGAAGAAAGTTGGACAGAGTTGTTTGAAGAAAGTTGGACAGAGTTGTTTGAAGAAAGTTGGACAGAGTTGTTTGAAGAAAGTTAGACAGAGTTGTTTGAAGAAAGTTGGACAGAGTTGTTTGAAGAAAGTTGGACAGAGTTGTTTGAAGAAAGTTGGACAGAGTTGTTTGAAGAAAGTTGGACAGAGTTGTTTGAAAAAAGTTGGACAGAGTTGTTTGAAGAAAGTTGGACAGAGTTGTTTGAAGAAAGTTGGACAGAGTTGTTTGAAGAAAGTTAGACAGAGTTGTTTGAAGAAAGTTGGACAGAGTTGTTTGAAGAAAGTTGTACAGAGTTGTTTGAAGAAAGTTGGACAGAGTTGTTTGAAGAAAGTTGGACAGAGTTGTTTGAAGAAAGTTGGACAGAGTTGTTTGAAGAAAGTTGGACAGAGTTGTTTGAAGAAAGTTGAACAGAGTTGTTTGAAGAAAGTTAGACAGAGTTGTTTGAAGAAAGTTGGACAGAGTTGTTTGAAGAAAGTTGGACAGAGTTGTTTGAAGAAAGTTGGACAGAGTTGTTTGAAGAAAGTTGGACAGAGTTGTTTGAAGAAAGTTGGACAGAGTTGTTTGAAGAAAGTTGGACAGAGTTGTTTGAAGAAAGTTGGACAGAGTTGTTTGAAGAAAGTTGACATCTTGCGATTTTAAAAGTGTTCGCCATGATTTTTCTGCAGTTCCGCTTTTTTGAGGGCTGATTTTTCAGGTTTGATACGATGGTTAATTAATAAAAGTTCAAAGTTTTCATTAGTGAATTTTGTAACAGAATTCTGTGTCAGAGCGAAAACTCTTTACTTCACCATAAAGTGGCATGTCACTTCATATTCTTAGTTGCTAGCAAAGTATCAGATTTTCGGGGGGGGGGTATTGTTTTTTTTTTAAACTCAATGTTAAATCGGACTAATCGTCTACAAAGTTTAATGCTGCCCGAAATTTTCTGTTTCAGGACCGTTCAAATCATTATGTACCAGTGATAGGATTTTCGTGGTCTTCTTGTTTTGGTACTTTGCCATTTCATTTTGTGTACAAACATCGCAGTTTGTCAAGTTATTTGAAGTTTTTTTTAAATTTTTATTTCGTCAACAACATTCGGCAACTCTTTGATATCTGGAATATTGCAGTGCCCAAGAATTTTATGCCATGCTTGTAAATCATGGCAGCCGATTTTTCTGTTTAATAATATAGTCGTCCATTTCTTTTAATATCGAATACAGTTCCCTTCGGGTACACAAATGTTGATGTATTGAGGCAAAAGTTTGTATTTGCACCATTTTTAATGGATGTTTGTACAGAAAATATATTTTGCTTAGATTTCGGGATTTTAGCATCGCTTCTCTGGAAAATATGTCGTTTACTCGACTGCCGTCGGCTAGCTTTACAAATTGACTCTGAAGCTTAAAGTTGGGATCAAAATTGATAAAATCCGAGTCCTTCTTAATTACATGTGCCGTCGCTCTAAATAAGAAAATTCTTACTGTTTGCTGTACAGTCAAATGTACATGAAAATAAAAATGTATGTTCACTAACGGAGCTTTCCACATTTTTAATGGGGTCCCCTATGAATTTTTTGTATCCACATTGGAAACTTGTGATTTGCTCGCTCCCAATTGTAGCAAATAATGTTCGCCCTTTTCTTAGGAGAAAATTGTTTTTGGAAAAGTTGCGGTTTTTATTCGAGGTAAAAGGATAATTTTATGTTGGTGTTTTTAGTGAACTTTTTAAAATTTCATTATATTTGTAGATTCTTCTTTTTCTGTGACATTTTCTCAATTTTCTCGTAGCTCCTAAGTGCTACTTTGAATTGACGAAAAGTCATGTTTTTTTCTTTCTGAGTTATTACGGTTGTAGCCGGCATAGACTCACTTGACAGCCATTTAAGGACCATGGAGATTACTAGACTGTTGCTAATAACTTCGCCAGACATGTTTAATGAATTTGCTGTTGTAAAGGCTCTTATAATGTAAACTGTAATCGTCTCGATTCTGGTACGTTTTAGAGATGTCATTACAGTATATAAAGATAATCTTTGGTAAATAATTATCTCTTAATATGTTCCATGCTTTGCAGTCATCATCCAAGACTTCTCGCATTATCAGAGATAGACTTTTGTCATTTAAGCATTGTATTAATTCAAGACAGACAGTTGTATTATTTTGAATGAACTCAGGGCCGTTTCTGTTTTTTGGTTGATCCTGTATTACTTTGTGTTATTTTTGGATTCGTAACTATCCTAAAAATCTTATTTGTCTCAATTCGAATTTGAATTCTGATCCATCGAAGTATAGTCTTCCGCCGGGTCCATGCCTTTTGGAATTGGAAGCCATGTTTAATTGCAGCAGAATGCCCGATGTGTAACTGTTCTATACGTCCTTGATATGAAGAATATGCCGTGGGTCACTGTTCTGAACTTTATAATTTTGCAAGCAAAAAGAAAAAAGATCCTCTCGTGTTGACATAAAAAAATTATGTGCTGGAATGCTAAAACAATTAATTTATGAAGCAATTCTTGTTTCTGGTTGGTTGATAAAAAGCGCGAATAAATTTGAATAGTCAGTTCCTATGGGCAACGTTTGTAAATAGGATCTCGTAACTTTCAGGGAACATACCCCATCATGTATCAAAAGTATTGCAACACCCCATTATTTTTATATAATTAGAAAGTCTTTTCTGTTTACTTTTAATTTTGTTCAAAAATTGATATATATTTTTTATATTCAAATATGTAAAACAATAAAATTACAACGAACAAATGCTAAAACCGAAAGAACCCTTTCAAGATAACTCTATACTAAAATACACCATAGAAATGAATGTTAATAATAAAATTCCATTCCTTGAAGTCATCATTGACACTTCTTACAACACATTCAGCATAATCCTCAACAAAAAACTAACAAGCCTTAAATCCTTCCTCCTATACTTTAAAAGCGGATACCCCCACCTTTATAAGATAGTCATAAGCAAAAACCTCCAAAAACACAACAACCTAATCTCCGCGGAGAAAAAAAAGCACTATTATTCAAATTAAAAAATATAAAGCAATGTTTCCTCATTAACGGATTTCTAAACTGTATAGTTGACCAGCAAATAAAATCAATGCTCTGGAACTTAAAAATACTACCACAAATAAAAAAAACGCATCAACATCAAAATCAAAATACAATTAACGTATTTTATTAAAACAAGATGCAACCAGGATTTAAATTGCAAGAAAAGGTCATAAGATATTATTCCTAGATACGTTTCCCTTCACTGACAACAATAACCTTAGACTTCTTATATATTATAAAAAAGTGCAAACTCAAAACCTAGTTGTAATAAACAATGTCTCACCATATCCTCAAACCACTAGAACGAACCAACATTATATATAAGTTCAAATGCCCGCTGGGAGAGTATAATTCCAATGAAAGCAAAGAAATGGTAGTTATGTTAGTTACGTCGGTGAATAACAACCACGCCTTACCAGTCTTACGTCGCCTAACTCTGTTAGGGAAATTTTAGTCCAAAACACACGAATAATACACCATGAAACGAACGCTATTTTTTTTAAATTGAAAACGGTAAATATCAGAACTCTGTCCTAAATATTGTTATATTCCAATCAAGCCAAAACATTTCAAAAATACATATCATAAGTCCCTTTCGATATCTGACCCTGCCTTTAGCTCAAAACCGGACACTTCCTCCTTCCCTACTGGGAGCAAACGGTTTCGCACGCATTAAACGTTCCAACAGCTACTAACCACCATTCGTTTGTCAGCACAACCAAATTTATACATTCCCCTGACGATGTCTTGACGAAATACGAAAAGCAACAAAAAAAATTTCGTGACATGCTTCGAAGAAAAAATCTAACCATTCCACCTTTGATCAATACACAGAAACATCACCAGAAAAATTGAAAAAAGGAAAAAGGTATAACGAAACAAAATCTCTTTATTGTCTTTTATATGCACGATATATATATATATATATATTTATATTTATACATATATATATATATATATATATATATATATATATATATACCCTTCTCTAAAGAAAACAACAAATGATATTAAACTTTAAGCTTGGATTGCTTAATCTTATTTTGATATAAATGCATTATATGAGTTTTATTCTAGAAAATGATTCTAACTTAAATATCAAACTTAATGAGCATTAAAAAAATACAAGTCAGGGAAAGTTGCTTAATTCATCTTACTGAATTATTGTATTATAGCCATATATCCAATTCAATGGAAATGTGAGATATTTCAATTTTCGTATGGGATAATAAGACCTAATTATGAACTTCAGAAACCGTTTATTAGGTTGAGAAGGAAGTCCATGCGGATTTTAAAATTTTGTTTAAAATAGTGTATTATCGAACAATATTAATTATAATACTCTTGCATTATATATCATTTAAAGGTCATTTTTTCGCTCTATCTAATCTTTTAAATAATCGGTTTAAAACAATTACCTCTTCTTTAAAGAACGTCGACTACAAGATGTAAAAAAAGCAAATTCCCACAAATTTCAATTCAATCTAAGCCAAAAACCTGCTAAAACAGCTCGCGATATCAACGATGCGTTTGGTCGATGAATTACTACTGAACGCATAGCACAATGGTGGTTGTAGAAATTTCGTTACGGGAACGAAAGTCCTGAACATGATGAGCTGATAGTGGTCGGCCATTAGATGTCGACAATGATCAATTAATAGCCTTAATCTAAGCAAATTCAGCCACAAGTGTTTGAGAACATGCTTCGTATTTAAACGTAACGTATACGATGATTTGATGGTTTACGACCGGTCTCATACATTATAGGTTTTTAAATGCAGGCGAAATTATTAAGGCGGACAAGTATTGTCAACAAATGGATTAAATGCAGTAGAAACTACGACAACAACACCCGGCATCAGTAAACAGAAAAATCCCAATTCCCCTCCACAATGTCCGATCGAATGTAGCTAAAGCGAACCTACAAAAGTTGACCGAATTCAGCTATTGAACTCTGTTTGATTTCCAGACCTATCACTTACCGACTGCCACTTTGTCAAGCATCTCGACACTATTCTGGGGGGGGGGAATGCTTAAAAAACCTGAGCGATACAAAAAACTGCCTTCAGCAACTTCATCGTCAACAGACAGCAAGATTTTCACGTTACTGATACAAGTGCACTTGTTTTGCGTTAGCAAAACTGTGTTGATTTTGATGGTGCTTATTTTGATCAATAAATGTTTGAGACGAAATATGTTCATCTCAATTTAAAGTTCAAAACTGCAAGAACTTTCTCGTCAGCCTGTTATATTTACTATATATATATATATATATATATATATATATATATATATATATATATATATATATGTAATACAGTTTTCTATCTACTTCTGTATCGGTTGTACTGTTTTATTTGTTCTGTTGCTTTTTCAGACTGAGTTTGCATCGGAAAATTAGAAATGGTTGTAAAAAAGATAATTATACGGAAATTGAATATCAATGCCACAAAGCATAATTTTATAAGTAAAGTGGAGTTCCCTATTCAAACTTAGTACGAAAATAATGAGAACATCTATGAGCTCACATTTGTCGCATTTGAGTTTACCTAACATCTTATGCGTGTGAACAATAACAATGTATTGATTTAATTTACATTCAAATAATATTCCAAAGAGAAGTTGGCATCCATTTTACACACTATTATATATCTACGTTTATCGTGTCCTAATTTGGATATAATATAAACGAAAGAAATTCATAAATACTTAACGACCGTTTCACGTTATCATTCTTAAAAAGACTATAAATATTTTGTAAGAGTTTAGACGCCTGTGTCGGTAAGCTTTACCGATTAATTTTCAATTAAAATATTTATTCGCCCATCTCTCACGTTTAACAAAGAAATTAATTGTTCATTTCATATCATATACTAAATATTTCTCTGCGTTCTATAAGCACACTCCATAAACATTTTTAACATTCTAAAATTAAATGGAATATATCAATTTCCAAAAGGTTTCCGAACATGTTTTTTTTTTGTCTTACGCGTTCGTAAATTATTATGAACGTGTACTTTTTTTTACTGAAGACAAACTGCGCGTTTTCAAACCTCAGTAAGATTGTGAGAAAACTTTTTCCATAAAAGCGCTGGCAATTTGGTCCCACATTTGGTATTTACGTAAGATAAGATTCCATTATCGTGGATATCAATATCATGTAAAGGCAAGCTTCAGGGCCTCTTTCTGGGTCATATTTACTGTTTTTAATCATTGAGTTTATTATGAATATTAGGAGAATGAGATCTTGTACCAGTTGAAAATCGGATTCATCTCACTGTAATTCAGATAATGGAAATACGAGTTACTCATGTAAGCATCTACTTAAAACAATAGATGGGGGCCCAGTATATCAGTATATAAACTTCGAAAAATCAACCTTCCTATACTTATGTTGATCTATATATATATATGTATATATATATATATATATATATATATATATATACATATATATATATATATATGGATATTTATATAGATAGATAGAGAGAGAGAGAGAGAGAAAAAAAATGTACATAGATATAAGTATATTTTTGAACTCTGAGAAAGGCTGTACTCATAAAATTGATTTTTCTTACATTATATTTCTAATTGTATCAAATAAGCGCCTTCAGAGCAAGTACATCATTAATTATAATAACAAACGCCAGAGCATACATCTTATTCACATTCATCAATTTTCATTATTTTTTTGTTCTTTTATTATTCATCAGAAGAACGCTTGAACTTTTATTATATAGCGACTTGCACATGTATTGTCGGATAGGCAAGATCACTAAACAATTCATCAGATACGAATGATATAAACATTTCTCAAGCAGTTGCTGAAAAAAAATCTTAGTTCTATAAAAACAAGTGCAGAAAGAAAAAGAATGCAAGATAATTAAAGTCAATTAAAAGGTAAATTAAAAACCTTTATAGAATGTAATGCCCATATATTGATATGTGTGCATACGTCAACATACATCCAGGAAGACATTTATACATCTTTGCATTTTCATATTCATATATATTTGGAATGAGTATATATATATATATATATATATATATATATATATATATATATATATGGGTGGGTGGGTGGGTGTGTGTGTGCGTGTATGTGTTTCCTCAAAAGTTTGATATGATTTAATTTAGTTTGAGAACTTCAACAATAATGATATAAAAGTCAGTCGTCCAGGTTCTCTCTTGCTTTTTACAGTTGAACGAACGTTATACATTTCTATTATGATGTACAAAAAAGATAGATAATTTAGTTACGCCGTTTATGTGAGTTTGTCTGAAGCACAGCGTCGATTTACAAACGAGTTGGTTACTCAAATTTCAAAACGCGTCGAAACAAAAAGATATCTTTATTTTCAGACATGTTTTCTATAATGTTCTGGTTTCATATGAATTATAATCACATCTCACACTATATACGCCTATATATGTTTTTGTTTTGCTATGTCTGTATTTTCTTTCTTTCTCACTTTATATATAAATCGACTCTTCATTTCTCTCTATGGATATATTATTATAAAATTCCAGTTAAGTGTAAAACAGGTTTCCTCTGTATAAGGAATGTAATTTCCTATTGTTTTAAAAGAATAGCAGAACACTATTAGGTACTAGTGCACTTATTGATCCGTGCTAATATAATAACGTTATTATTTAAAAAGCCATTCTTACCATGGGAAGGGAGGGTGTTTTGTAACTATTCTATACTTTAACCTTACAATTGAATATAAAAATATATCATAAAACTTTAATTAAACTTGGAAATACGATTTAAAAATAGCGCGGATCAGTAAGTGCGCTAGCACCCACTATTAAACATAAGTATTAGTAAGTACGTGGCGTATAATTTTATTAGAAGCAGAAAAAATGTGTACTAAAATTAACTAACAAAAAAGATAAAACAAAAAACAGCAATTCATTGTATATTAACATAATCCAAATTCTAATAGCAATCAGTCAAATAAAAATAAGACACTTATCTATAAGCCTTATCTGTAACGCCTGTGCATTTTCCCACTACAAAATAATAATCTAATTAAAATCAGTGTTTATCGAGTCACAATATTTGCACAGGAAACCAAATTAACATAAGGTACAACCTGGGTATGACCCTCCAAAATTTTAAATCAAATGTTACAACAGTTTCTGCGCATCTAATAGCACAATAGCGTCGACTCAAAACCTCACTAGTGATCTTTTTTGTGAGAAGTTAAAGAACGCTGATATTGATCAGTAATCACGTAGATAGTGCACGATCGGCCAGTGCATGTAGATATTTAGATGACCCGTGTAGAATAGGTTTGAAGAATAAGTTTCAAATTCAAAAGCTTAAATATCCCAAGAATTCATTAGACCGCATTCGTGAAAAAGCAAGCAACGGCATACATAGAATAGTTTTCTTTAGATGAAAATAGCATACAAAAATAAAAAAAAAACTAAACTAATTAAGAATCAACGAATATCAAAAAAAGTACATACATGTTCATGACCATATTCAAAAATAAGGTCACGTGTTCATTCGACAACTACAGAAAAAGAATCAAACCTACATAAAACAAGAAAAACCTTGTAGAGTAAAAGACATCAAACCATTTGTTTAAGAGAAGCTCAGTCATTGACTTTTTAATTCAGAAACAATAAATGTAAAAAATATTAAATTAGAAATGAAGAACTGTTTTTTTAACTATTTTTTTTTATTTTGATGAAATTACATGTTTCTTTGGAAAAGCTTGCCTTAAAAGAGATTTTATAAACTTTCGGTTGTTTTACTATTTAAATATAATAAGATTCTTAAGTATGTAACTTTACATTAGATTTACTTTTTTTATTTTACGTTACTTTGAGCATGTCTCTATCGCATCGGAAATGTATGTAAAATTTATATTATAATACTTGAAAAAATTATATATGTGAAAATATATAATGTTCAAATGCATTTAGGAATTAATAGTATAGATATTATAATAGGGACGTTCTAAGTATTAGAGCTCAATTTTTATTCCGCCCGAACTTATCAGAAGGGAATGCAATTTGTATAGTTATGATAACTGCAATTATGTATTGATTACTTGACAGTGTATCTATCTGGTGGAGACACTGACAGTAAAAACTCTAAAAAAAAAAAACAATCCCATTCATCGACGTATGTTAGAAACAGTTGTCCTCATTGAATCCCTTGCGATATTGCATTGAAAATAGTGGTAACTATATGGGCAAATAAATTTTAGAACACAACAACTCGCTAACTGTAATCGTACAACACCCGTCGTTGGAGTACTTCAGCCTTTCGTGTAACGCAAAGAAACGTAATATATAATATGAAACAGAGGAAGCAATAAGCACCGTTTTTGTATATTGTTTTATTTCAGCACATAATCGACAAATTGAATAATTTCGTTGCCACTACAATAAAGTAATATAATGAAAGCTTAAAGTTATGATAAACATGAAGACATTTTCCTAAATAACTTTTCATTCAATCTGAAAATTTCTAGACTCAAATACAGTTTCAAACTTAAGCGTGTCAGCGTCTAGCTTCGTTCCAGTATAAATGTTCTGATTGTGCGGAGCAAACTTACTCTTATGACCGAAAGGAAACAGGTATAAGGAGATTCTTCTAAAAATATCCCTTTTAAAAGTTGTCCGCATTTGACTGTTGAGCCGTAGACGCCTGAGTACCGGAAATAGTGAGTAATGTTGTTAGGGTTTCCGGAAGAAAGTTGTGAATGACAGTATTATGGCTGTCGGCCGAGGGGAGAAAAACGGAAGTACTTATGTTAACACAACTCGTATCTAATGGTCGATGTCGGAGTCAAACCAGCCTTTATTAAATTTCTAAAGACACCCGCACAGAACCTACATATACACCTCTTCATATACACAGGAATACACTCACACCCGATATACAACACAACACAACACACACACACACACACACACGTAAATATATATACGTGTGTGTGAGTATTTATATATATGCTTGTGTACGTGTCTATATAAAATACAGAAGAATGTCCAGAAAAATGTATTTATGCATTACTTGATAATTCATCGGTTTATAGAGACACATTCTCTCTCTCTCTCTCTCTCTCTATATATATATATATATATATATATATATATATATATATATATATGCGTGTAGAAATATGTATATATATATAAATATTAATGTGTGTATATATGCGTACTGTAGTGTATACATTTTCTGCGTCTCATCAGAACGGTACATTCTAATCTCGTTTTGTTTAGCTACGCTGATGATTCGTATAAGAAACACGTAGAAAATTATATTTGTAAGTGTTTATATATGACACTCTACATCAAAGGACATAAATTTGGTTGGGGATTATTATTTTCCATTAACTAGTTCAAAGGTACCGCAAGCCAAATGAACAAATGAATAGTATCAAACAAAACGCAATATACTATATAATAGCAGAGGTTAGTTCAGTGGAAGAGTTTCCCTTGCGAGGCCCTGGTGTGCTGGTTTCGGATCTTGCTACGTTCAGCCACGTTAATAATGAGTCGTATTATTATGTAACATGTTCGTGCATAGTTATATTTTAAATATACAGAGTGGAAAGATAAAATTATCGACTTTGAAAAGACGGCATGATTCCATTTCCCTGTGATGAAAATGAGTTTTCGTTTTTTGCTGAAGACAATGTATTAATTAGCCAGTTGTATACAAATCCCAAGAGCGATAGGAGCCTTCAATCATGTCTGAAAGTGACACAATGTTCAACGAGTAAGATCTTTAATCCAAATCTTATATATGGAGATATGCTACTATGTGCTAATACAATTTAGAAAACAGTTTTTATGTTAGGCAGAGATATACATGACCTTCCATTATATATAATGTGTACAATCTTTTACTGATTCATACACGTGCACTCATAAAAACGATGATATATTAAGCATTATTTCTCTTTCATTATTTGTTTGAAAAATAAACGATACACGATTACAGAGTGGTGCGATTTGGCACTCGCTTCAAACCACGCCACCAAAGACCATTACGGAGACCGAAAAATTTGTTTTCATCACTATAGTACGTCCCTGTAGTTTAAGGCAAACTATCGTTTGCCATATGTCGAGCACATTACTAACATGACCCTCCATGACAATAAAGCCAGTCTGATCACCGACATCCGCCGAGTATTCGCCGATATCCCGCCGGCGCTTGTAGAAAGGGTATGCTTCCAGATTCGGACCCGTATCGATGCGGTGATTGAGGTTAAAGGCGCCTGCTTTAAATAGAGGTCAGCTTTACTACGTAATCAAGCGACCTGAATTGATTTTTTCTCATAAAAATTTGAAATAAACTTTAATGATATTTTTTTATGCCGACAACTTTATTCTCCCGTCCTGTAATCGTGTATCGTTTACATTTGAAAACGTGTATAAATCAGTAAAACATTGGACACATTATATATATATATATATATATATATATATATATATATATATATTGTATTTTGTGTACAGAAAGTTGTTATATGAGACAAGCCATTGGTACCGTGGGTTTCAATCCCGATGATTAGGACCGTTTAGGACATCCATATCAAGTTCTCTTCATCCAATACTCATCTGGAACTTGATATGATTATCTTAAACGGTCCTAATCATCGGGCTTGAAACCGACGGTACCAATGACTTGTCTCATATAACAACTTTCTGTACACAAAATACAAAATATAAATACGCTCTCATATTTCGAATTTTTCTTTTAATTGAGCACTCCGCTGGATTTCTTTTTCCAAAAAACTAATTATATATATATATATATATATATATATGTATATAAATATGTATATATGTATGTATATATATATATATATATATATATATATATATATAATGGAAGTTCATGTATCTGTCTGCCTAATATAATAACTATTTTATTAACTCGCATTAGCACGTAATATCATATCTGTATATATGATATTTTCATTGCAAAAATTTGTTCCTGTTATTAAATATATTGTTTCAGACATAGTTACGTCTTTTTTGTCCTTTAATCAAATAAACTTTATTTAAACCTGCGCAAATCTGTTAGAGTCGTCGCCAAATTATAAATAAATATTTCGGCAATATAATCCCCTGGCGTCTCGACATTGCGCTTAATTAACTTAACGTCTAAAACTTCTGTTTTTACTTTCCATTATTCTACTAATAGACCAATTTTCGTAATTTTATTGATTCATACTGATTTACGCATTCTCTTAATTGTTGTATTTTTTATCCAAACAGTACCTGCATGTTATCGCCACAAACTAGCACTAATCGTCAGTGAAAGCCAGCTTATTTCATATCAGCCACGGCCACATGTGTTCGCAATTATTCAGAGACGGCATTGGCCACCAACAACAACCGTAGTTTACTTTTTGCGAGGCGATAGCAGACTTCTCTCGGGCAACGCCGGTTAACGAGTCTTGCTAGTGCTGTTATATAGTAGACACTAAATATATATATATATATATATATATATATATATATATATATGTATATATCATTTTAATATATTTTAAGGGTAATGTGCTATATGTTTAATTGTTATATAACATACCTTTTTTGCGTTTGTGTAGTGTATTTCCGTTTGTTACGATTATGTTTCAGGCATTTTGTTTCTAGTAAATTGGTGCAAAAATAATATCGTTTTTTGACGTTTAATGTCATGTCCAAAAACGACATAATTTTTGATCCAATCTTATTTCTTAGGGTCTGCAGTGTTATCCCATAATGTTGACTATTTTTCCTACAATATATGTCACTTTCATGACTTTATATTTTTAGTGCACTGAAATCATTTCTGAATAGCTGAAATGAAGTAAAGACATGAATAATCAATTATAACTGTTACATAGCTTGATCTAATATATAAAAGGTTATATGTTTGTCTTTCTGTTTGATTGTCTTCAAATTTTCAAACTCTTTCTCTTCCAGAACTACAAGCCGCAGAGCAGCGCACGGGGTCTCAAATGATTGAATCAGTTATGGACCTTGTTTTATGAGTTTTAAGATGATTAAACTAGTTTTTAAGAGGTCAAAAAAGGTAAAAATTGAAAACACTATTATATATTTTGCACATTGATTTTAGTTTATTTTTATTTTTTTAAATTTTAATCCAATCGTATGCGTGCCACGTTGCTGCAGTCTTAACGCAACCAGCTTTGAATGCCACAGTTTTGTTTTCGGTTTCAATTCTAGCTGATGGCACACAAATGCTTTTCTTTTTATCTTTGCAATCACGACTCTATAATAACATATATGAAATGTGGACAAATGAAAATATCATATTTAAGCATGCTTTACGACTGAGTAAAGCCAGGTGCCTCCCCCGCTCGTATATACGTAAGTAAACGTTGGAATCTTAAATCCCCATGTTACGTAACTGTTTATAGTTTCTGATATATTGCCTACACTATACAAAGAAGTTCACAAACAATGTCTACTTCAACTAACGCGTCAACTTCACAATCAATGGAATATCACTGTCTTGTGATTGTATAAATATCAAGCTGCTTACTTACTATCAGTTTCAATAGCATAACATAAGTAATCAGTGCATTGCTTACTACCACGTAACAGCGAACTCAGCTTACAAAGAGCCATACTTCAACTGGCAAGCGCATAAAAGTGCTACACATAATGTCACATTTAATAAACACCGTCAAACATCCGTTATCGTTAAGAAAATCACTTGCGTTTAACGGTTGTCTAGTTGCCAAGCGAACTGTACTAGAGTCGACTTAGCATGTTTCATTGGACGCAAAATAATGTATTCCCAAAAATGGCTGTGAAAAAGAAAACTTGAATCAGCTCGTTTACTTGGATATTTTAAATAATAACCGTCACTATTTCCGCCGCAGACAAAGCACAGAAGTCGTGGTAAATCGTTATCACCCAGAAACAGTGAGTAATTTATCGTTCTATCACAACCATTACTCTTTGAAATCATATCTGTCCACTGTTATATAGAACACTGTCGGAGGATACCAAGTAACCTGAACAATTATTATTACGATCGTTTTTGATGTTAGGAAAACAGAATATTTAGAAAACATGTAGCGAGAATGCAAGCGAGGAATGTTAACTTGATAGGATAGAATTTTATTCTGACTATTATATTTTACTCGGAGGAGGAAGTTGGTGTGAAAATCGTAAGGTGATGATGTAATAAATTAAAAATATAGTTTTATATATAGACGTTGAGTTTAGGTGAAAGGAAGAGTCTAGTCGGACATGGAATGAATTCATCCACTCGATACGAGTTGTAGGGGGGGAGGTTGGCCGTAAAGAATAAGATAATGGTGAAATTGTAACCGCGATAGAATAATTGAATAATAAAAGATTATGAAATCATCAACTTTGTCCGGAGTGGTCAAATTAAAAAGAATATACGATGATAGGCAGTATGCTTTTTGTGTATATGTAAAATACTCACATATACACAGGGACACAAACGTAATGTTATATACACACGAACGTTTTTTTACGCATACATGTAAACACATTGCAGAATATTATACACACACACACACACACACACATATATATATATATATATATATATATATATATATATATATATATATATATACAACTGGTCAATTAGTACATGATGTTCAATGATAAAAAGAAATATATATATATATATATATATATATATATATATATGTATATATATTACATAGAACATGCAGCATGAATAGTAATATGGTTAACATTTGAACATGGAATAGTAAAAGGGCTAGTTCTTAATACTGAAAAACAAAAGACAATATATTCTAGTAAAAAAAATAATAAATTTATAATTTAAAATATTGCAGCATTAGGATTTTTTTTAATTCAATTTAATATGTAATAATCAATTCTGAGTTAACCCTGAAAAATTTAAATTATAAATTTATATTTTTCATTTGAAGATATTATCTTTTACTTTTCTAGTTTTACAAACTAATCCTTTTATTTTCAGTGTTTAAATTTTTACCATATGAATATTCATGCTCGTATTTTTCTATCTAATCCATGATTTTTCCATGATTTGCTTTGAAATAAAATTTGCTCTCTCTGTATCAGTTGTGAATTATTCCAGCTAAGTTACAGATCGAGACAACGGGGAATTATAAGCTACAGTTTTTTATCATATCATCAGCTCCGTTGTTCTTAGCTAATTTAAGGTAGCGTAACATATTTTCTTGCTTTAGTAACCAACAGCCAATACAAAACACGTCTCTCCGTTTCTTACACATTCTGAGGATTTTTGAACACTGGAATTTTATTAGAACCTTTCTTTTACTGAACGAAAATTGTTTTTTTTTATATAGCTAGAAAAAAATGACTTATAAACCGTAAAAATTGTCTGAAATTTGGTCGCAAAATGAGTAAGCGGTAAAGCCTTAAAGCATTTCGAAATGAGGTAAACTAATACTTAACCACATATTCAAACATGGTAATGTTCCATTATATATATATATATGATTTACAGCCCGCATGTTAAATAGACCAGTATGCAACACCATTACTGATTTAGTATAACACCTCAGTTTAAAGTTCAGAGTTAGGTTTTCGAATTCTTTCGACTATTCTCGTTTAATCTCCCCAAAGTTCTTCAAAAGCTTTTTATTACATTAAACATTTTAATTTAATTATTAGGCATTTTTATTATCTACTAGCAGGCTACTCTACATTTTCCGGTTGTAAAATTGGCTTAAATATAATATTTTGTATTGACGTAGATTTCGTATTTATTTGTATTTTATATTGGACCCAATACATAGTAATGATCTAGAAACGTATTACAAAATGATTTATGCGCCACTACAGAAACTTGAAACGAAAACGTTTAACTTACAAGCTTTGACGTAAATGCTTGGCTTATGAAGACATGTTTGCTGCAAAGCTAAAAATTAAAACATTATCGAATAGCTATTACGTTATGCATGCACATTCGTAATTATTTTAAACAAATATATATGCGCATGCATAAATATATATAGAAAGAGTTGTGTGTTCACTATAACATGTAATGTAAATATTACGCAAGTATAAACCATCTAGAATATCTGCTTGATATAATTACACATAATATTTAACAAAAGATAATCATCCCATAAGAAAACAGAAAAAAACCAATAGGGAATAAATTAAAATGAATGTTGAAAAAAATATGAAAATCAAATAGATCATTAGCATATGTATGTAATTCTACGACAAATATATACCAAAGTTTAATTTTCGTTTTTAAATAAATAGAAATAAAGATTTTTTTCATATGAATATTAATGCACAAATAAACTAAATTTATAGGAGTATAAACAGAGAGATGTAAATATTAAAATAAGGTTGGCGTTATATTAATATTGACAATGCACCTGCCAGTAGCATAACATTGACACTGACGTCTCTGTGCTTAAAATTATAAAAGTAACAAAACCTGTTTGGGGGATCAAGATAAATAATAGAAATATCAATGTTTGGAATATAATGAGACAATGTAACTGTTTTTTTGAAAACAATATAAAGCAATCTTTTTTATAATATTCTTTTAAATGAATGACACTTAGCTTTTTGTTATTTCTACATTTAAGATTTAAAAGAAACAAATTAGAATGTGTTTCGCGCGACGGAAATTTTGACATATTTTAACACAATTTTTAGTTACGGATAATATATTTAATAATTCTACAAACCAACATAATATGGTAAAAAACGGCAATGCAATGTCGGTTATTAACATCTCATTATTTTTTAAATGATGCATGTGTTAATAGTAGTTACTGTGTAAACAACAGAGGGATAAACCTTTACACCTTAGCATTAAAGATTGTAAATAAATAAAAATACTAATTTAAACGAGAGGGTAAAAATACTAATCTCTATACTCAAACAGCGATTGACTGTATCTTTTAGTTATAGTATATAAAACGATATTATTTACAATATTGTGTTAATCCAATATAACTCCAGCTCTTAGTATCATATTTAGTCTTAATTAAAGATGTGGAGATATACACATTTATATATTTGTATGTAGAGGATACAACCTGAATCTAACCGATAAAATTATGTAACATTGTTAATTAAGTTAAGTGAATAAAAAGGTATGCTGTATTTAGCTTATTTTAGTTTAATAAGAATAGGGAGAAAGAACGGACCTTAAAGTTTAAATATCTCCATTTTTCTGCAATTTAAAATTAGCTGCTAAACATTAATATGTACACTACTAATTCCGTATCTTTTTAATATAATAATAGGTTGTAAGGAACATAATATAGGAATATAATCCAATGTGAAATATAATCGTTTCATCATTTCAGTAAAGTTGGTGTATAATCATTCGTATTCAATTAAGATGACAACGTACATTTCATCTTATTCCTCAAACTCGTAATCTTTCATTTTAGATATTCTCTGTGGACCAATTCATGCAATGAATGTTGATTAAAATTGGTGTGAATATTTAAAGCAAAAGTGGAGGGCAATGTTGTGTTCAAATAATTAATTGTACGATTTCAGAGCAGTCATTATGTTAGTTTAATTTGATTTCAAATACTAAATGAATAAATTTAAACGTATTTATAAAATAAAAATTAAAAATTCCCGTAAGACGTCAGATACATAAGAAATATTTTCTACAAATATAAATACGAGATGAAAATGAAAAACCACCTACCGTCGATTCCGAAGATAGACAGCTATTATTATATATATATATATATATATATATATATATATATATATATATATATATATATATATATATATATATTTGGAGAAACAAAAGTGACAAACCAAATTATATGTTCGCCAAGAGTTTCACATAATAATTAATTTGAAAAAAATACTAGTACAAATTTGAAATAATACTTGTTTTATTTGTAACGAGAAGACAATGATTTGTTCTGTTTCAGAAGAAAAAGGTGGTTATTATTCAAACGGTTTAAAGCGTTATTAAAAGGATAATATGTAATTTCTGTTTTTTTAAATGAATATAGGCGTTATAATAAAATGTTACATGTGTAATTGCAATATAATGAGCGTTTCTCTATCTTCATAATTTACTTATTGAGTATATATATATATATATGGGTGTGTGTGTGTGTGTGTGTCTTGTTTAAACATGCATATCTAGAGGATAATATATATATACACATATACACCTCAATAAACACACTACGCGTACACTCCCTTGTCATACAACTATACTATACATGAAATCAGACACAAACACACACACACATATATACATATATATATACATATATATATGTATACAAGACACAAATATACATACACCCGCCGCTACAGAGGACATTGTAGTTTACATTGTATTGCAGAGAACTTACTCCTTATTTTATAAAATTATATAACGTCTTGAATTAAAGTTGAATGTGAATATCAAGTATTATAGTTTTATTGTACCGTGAACAGAACATCCATTTAAAAAGCGCCCTTGTCATATCGAAGAATTGTGTCCTTTATTTCGAACGTGCCATGCTATCTTATCAGATAACTTACTGTTTACTTTATATTCTGGACCTTTCAGCTTGTGCGATAAAAAAAAACTTTTAAAATGTACTTGATATGTTAGACTCTATAAAGCGTTACTCCAAATCGCTTGCTCATTTTATCGAATTTTTCCATTATCGAATATTGGTACTTATTAAATACGATAACCAAGCTATGTACACTGTCAGGTACGTTAAGTATATTTGTGTGAATTATTTTAATCGGCCACGCCGTTTTGGAGTCCATAGGCAACGAATTTATACAGACACATCAGTACACAAAAGTTTAATGATTAAAGTTAAATTCTTTAGATTAAAGTATATACAAATATATTTAAGTTAAGAATTTATTGTTTGAAACAAGGAATATATGAAGAGAAATTGTATTTATTTCCTTAAACATATATATATATATATTTATATATATATATATATTTCCAGAGAAATATATATATATATATATATATATATATATTTCTGTGGAAATATACTTTATTTCCTTATAATACATACCAATCCTTATTAAAGAAGTTCAATGTAATTACAGAGCAATATAGGGAATCAATTGCAAAAATCTATATTCCAAAGTTCATGATTTTGACTATTTCATAATTTATTCCTTTAATTCAGTTGACATTTACAATTGTTGACAGTATCTGTTTCGTAGGACAAAATTCATCACTTAATTCTTATATCAAATAGTGAATCTATTTTTCCCGTTACTCATCAGAAGAAATAGCAACAATCAATCCATCACAAGGAAGTAAATTGCGTTTTGACATGATTAAAATCTGAAAATTTTAAACTGTAAATACCTCATAATATGTTTTCCTTACGCCATGTGTAATAGTCCACTTGTGTGAACGTGCCGATGGCCTTCGTCACAGCCTCTTTAATCCCCTTCCTTGTCTTATAACGACAGCCTCTTTGGGTCTCAGCAGTAGATCCAACTTTCATCGCAGGTCACCACATCATCAAGAATTGCGGGATTTGAATTGATCAGCTCAACCATCTCCCTACTGTCGTGATCACGTCTTTCTAACTGATCTTCTCTGAAGGACACACGTCACATACATTTTTCGAATCTTCAATTCCTCGCGAAAAAGTGTGTGTACAGTTTCCACACTGACAGCAAACTATGAACTTATTGCCTCTATAGACACGCGACTGTCATTATCTATAAAAGTCTGCATTAGCCTTCCTTAAATCCCATATGATACTCAGAAACTGATGCCTGATTTTTGCAAGGTTGCAAAACGTGTTCTAAAGCTTTTTATACGTTTCTTTATTATTTTTTCAAGTTTTCATCCGTATTTTATTGCATATCTTTCTTCTAAAGCCTCCTTTTGTCCAGATTGCATTTTTGAAATTCACAAGCTGTGAGGATCAGGATTTAGTTGGGTGTAATCCAAATTCCTTCTGTAGTTGTTCAATTGGACTCAAAATCATAAAAATTCGCCATAAATCTTATAAGATGTAAAGTAATGATATACTGAACTTTCAAGAGACTACAATAATTTTAAATGCCTGTACACAAAAGCCTGGAAACTTATTTAATGCACCTCATAATTCAGTCCTCAGAAAGGTGCAGTCAAATTTGTGGATAATATGTACCTGTGTGCGAATCCTGCATTAATGTGATTACACTCGTTGAGGTCCCGGTTATCTTCGTAAACGTGAGATTTATTCAAAGAGCAGTGCATTATCACAACTCTCACATACCAGTCTTGCCAATGCATGTAGCAGTGGGATGTGTATTATTATATAAACAAACGTGTCTATCAGTGGATATGTCAAACGCATAAACGCTATACGCTCCTGCCTAGAAAGATCCTACTAATTTCTCTTCTCGTGATAAATGCACGCACTTGTTGATTTACCTTCGACGTCAAAGCGTGCACATTCGAATTTGCTAACGACGTCTGAAGCTTCAAAAATTGGTAAATGCTGCGAAAGTGCGAGGAAAGTAAAAGAAAAAGAATGTTTTTTTTCTTTGAAATGCGTACAGAGAAAGGAAATTGGTTCGAAAACAATAATTAAATTTATTCATCCACAATCACATAAAAACACTTCAAAAAGGAATCTTTTCTCGAAGTTAACAATAATTATACATACCGGAAACTATTTAAATTAATTTCGTTCGTTGCTGGGCGATTTGATTGGTTTTAATGTTTTTTTTATGCTTCCACCAACAGAACATGTGACCACTGCGTCGCTTACAGATTTGCAACGAAAGTAATTGTACTTCCAAAAATCTGATGAAAATCAGCGAAGTTCAATACATGTATAAAATATAAGACATATTCGACATGTAACGTTGTCCGGGAAAAAAACACGCGTTATGTCCAAATTCAGTCGCAAAGGAAGCCAAGACAATAAAAGGAAATAACTTCAACGTGCTTGTTCTTTGTAGCCACATTGACTCTACTGCTGTGACGTCCCTCATGTGATTGTCTTCTCGAGCGTCTGTCACGCCTCGCAGGTGATCACGAACGTTACTCACGTCTCTCAAGTGAGCGTTGAATTTCTCTTTTTATAGTCCTATTGTCCCCCACCGATGACGTCACTTTGCATGCGCGATGTTACAGATATAACAATTTAATATAGATTAATTTTGTTATTTTTGCTTTAAAGCGTAATAAAATAATTTGTTCATTTTAATTCCTAATAAGACCAAATATGATTAATATTAGAAATGGCGCATTGTTAGAAGATAAAGTATTATACTAAAATAAATATAATGTTTATAATTTACAATCCTGTTAAGTAATTAGTTTTCGTGATTTTCAGCTATAGTTAACACGAAGAAAAGGGAGTAAAAATAAATGCATAACAAATAATTTTTTTTTTTAACATTTAAAGATTTTGGAGTCTGTCTTTATTGCGGTGCGTAAACCTTCTTTGTGCCGGCAAAAAGAAACAGCAAACGCATTGTTTCTCTTTGGGGAACTTTGAATGTTTTCTCCCGCCTTTTTCCCCCTCGTTGTGCCAATATGTTAATCGTTTTTAAATGTTAATAAACTTACTTTTAGTTGTCCCCATATTTTGGCATATTCAATAGTTCCCCATTAGAACTCCTTAAGCTTTAGACATAATATTATTTTTTACGCTATCTATTTCCTCATGATCAGATGATAGCCGAAAGAGCTCTAGAGAAACTTCTGCTTTTTTTATTTTAAACTTTATATATATATATATGCATATATGTATACATATATATATACATATATACATATATATACATATATATACATATATATGCATATATATATACATATATATACATATATATATACATATATATTCATATATATACATATATATACATGTATATATTCATATATATATATATATATATATATGAATATATATATATTCATACATATATACATATATATACATATATATATATAAACTTTAATAACATGAATGGAATTCTGAACAGAACCCTTTATGAAATTAAGAGACGTAGCTTTCCCTCACACTTTCTCGTGTTACGCAAGTACCTTATATAAGTACTAATCTCCATCATTTCTAATTGGCAAGTATATGAATCTATAATATTCAGTCAAAATACGGAGCTAAAAAAAATGTGAATTACGAAAGAATTCTAGCTAAACATGGCTGACCATTCAATAGCAAATTACCTTGCCATTTCTTAAAATGGTGTTCCAAATTTTGTAATGATTCCCGAGTTCGACAAGACACACATGAAGGATGTTGGATGTTGCATTCTCCTTAACTTTATGCGAATAACATCTAAAATGAGAACAGTAGTGAAGAATATTGTTACAGACAATTTGCGTATGATACTGTCGATATGAAAATTATTCCATGACAGTAAAGACAATTAATTCAAAAAAGACAAGTCATCCATAAAAGATAATAATCTATGTAAATATTGACAATTACTCTAGACAAGTAAGGACAATGAATCAATATAAATATAGACAATTACTACATACAAATCAAGACGATTAATCCAGTCATATAAAGACGATTTATTCATATAATTAAGGTAAATATGAATGAATAAAAATATGGAAAACAAATTATTGGATGTATGGATAATAGATCAATAGAATATAGACAATTAAGTTATTAAATTATTGACAAGCAATCCATAAAGTTATTGAAAATCGATCAATAAAAGTGTAAATCAATAAAATTATAAATATAATTCTATAACAATAAAAATAATAGATCAAGTTAGTCACAATACATCAATAAAATCTAGACAATAAATCAATAAATGTACAAACAATAAACTAATGACGTTATAAATAATACATACATAAAATATAGGCAACACATTAATAAACCTATAACTAATGACTAGAGCTTTAAACAATCAATCAATCAATAAGGAAATATCAATAATTCCAAAGGATGGAGAAGCAATCACTAATTTTATAGAAAATAGATAATAACAGTGCAACAATAAATGTAAAGAATTACATGATAAAATTAAATCAATAAATCAATAAAAACATATAATACATAAATAAGGTAGAGATACTCAATAAATTTATCAATTATCAATCTATAAAATTATAGATATAGCCTCGCTATTATATTATGTTCTTATCAACTTTGCATTACCTGTATCTACTCTATGTGTTTTTAACTGACATTGGTTATTTCCTAAACTATTAATATAATTTCCTCTGCGTAAAAAATGCTACATAATTCATTAAGCTTTTATTAATGAAACATTATGTATGAATAATATACTATGTTTTTGAACAAACAGAAGACGTTTTAAGAGTATGATAACAACTTTTACAATCTAAGTATGTCTTAACTAATCAAATTTGTTCACTTATTAATCAGGTCAAAATCAATATCAATTTATATGATAATATTTTTTACACATTATTACATATATAGAAGCATTATATATTTCATGTAAAAGATTGTTCTATTATGTTTGGTGCCAATATACAAGCTACTATGTACGCATATAAAAATAATTATTAGTATTAAAGACAAAATAAAGAATGGAAAAGAAAAGTTTTATATGCTAAATAGAAAGCATCCAAGTTGAACAAATTAAAGCATGTTAGGAACACGTGTGTGAAATTATTTTGAAAACTAGTTTATTAAACGTGGCTAGGGTAAATATAAGAATAGAGTAGTGAAAATATCGATCAGAATTTAAGAGCAGAATTATGTACTCGTTGCAAGATATGCGCCAGATGAGGGAGTACTTGGCAGAGAAGTAAGAGTAATTGTGCGTTAGATTTACGGCGTTAAGCTTAGCAGAATCTTTTTCGACACACACCATCCACAAAGGGATGACCCGAAAAATTATGTACACTGCTTTAAATTACTAAATGTACTAAGAAAATAATGGTTGATCTATGTTAAAATACGTTTCATTATTATATTTAACAGAATGAGTAGTAAAACATATCCACTGTGCAGTTTGCTCAGTATAAAAAGAACAGGATCGAAGAATACTCAAGATATGCTAAAAATAAAACAAAAAGCCGTTTGTTCAATGAAAGGTAAATGCATGCTACCTGAGAGAATATAGAAACCGAAGACCGATATCTCTATACGAACTATACAAAATATGCAAACGTCAACAAGGGAACAGTAGATGGTACTTATCCTAACTCACGTAAAAATTAATGATTATAACAGAATCGTAAGTTAGAAAAATGATTGAACGAAATAAAGAATAATATGATATTTAGGATTTCTGCACATGCAAGGGAAGGCTTCCGGGCCTTGATAAGTGGTGATCTCTGTGTAAAAAAAAAAAAAAAAAGGTCGAAGTTTGTTTTGGTTTAACAAAAAGTTGTAGAAAATCGATGTAATAATAATGAACTTACAGTAGAGATAATTCGTGAAACTGCTATAAATATTTAACGTTTATATTACGTAGGAATGTATAGCCTTTTCTGTATTTTATAAAACGACTAGCTAGACACGTACATAATTTAAATATGCTTACACGGTGATTAACATTACGATAAATAATAATTCTATTGTTCTGAATATAGTATTTATAAACACAATAAAGCTAATTTTTGTACGTCTTGTCGTCGTATTAGTAATGATTGTAAGTAATTGCGTGCATATAAAACAATATTTGCTTTAAAAAAAATAGATTCATGAAATAATCTAATTACTAATCTTACAACTAAAATGAAAATTTACAAAACTGCAAAAAAGAAACGCTTGAAGTTTGCGTAACGAAACAGTTTAAATCTATGTTTAAACTAAGTGAATGCGAAAAGTATTTTCACCCTAAACTACCCTCGTCGATGCTTCTTTACGGATGACAACGTCGCAGTTTTCAGGTAAGAAATATATTCCACTCCGAAACGGGGATGGTAATGCCTGAGAGGATGTCTTTACGTAATATCTGGTAATTGTTGTGAATTCAAAATTACAAAAACACTCGGCCTGTTTTTGTGTTCTAAGCATACGTCCAGAGAAAATACATTCACAATCCAATTGATTGGAAGGAATCAGTCGACAGACTATAGCATCATCTACTAAGAAATAGTATAACATGGGAGATATGTTTATCGTATCGGATACAGTAATTTTCAAAATTGATATTTCTGGTGGACTTTGTATGAATCATTGTGAGATAGTATTTCTTGTAGCGCTTGTCCTAGTGGCTTGGTGGTAACAGTAACTGAGTGTCGATTCGATGAGTTTAGTATGGTTACTGATCAAGCAATACTTAAGTGTTGTGATACAAAGAAACAGTTTTTTTCTCTGTATGATTCACACACACGCATATATATATATATATATATATATATGTATGTGTGTGCGTGTGTTGGTGTGTGTGACTAGACATATAGAGAGATAGGTAAAGTAAGATAGAAAGAGTTATTTTAAATTATCTTAGAAATATTAAGGTCCTCTTTCTCTGGAAGTTAGGAGACTGCTCGTAGAGAAAGATTACAGCGAGATATTTTCTGAATACATCAAAAGACACGCATATATATATATATATATATATATATATATATATATATATATATATATATATATATATATATATATATCGATCGTCCAAAGTTAAAGTTCATTTTCCGCTTCTAATTTTGTCTATTTCCCGCTGTCAAAGCATGAATCTGTGTCGCTTAATCTTTAGAAAAGTCGGGATGGGGAAATCTATCCTATTAATATTTTTCTTGTTTTCTTTCTCCGTATTCTTATTTATTTTTTATTTTACGTATTTTTCTTTTCTGTAGATATCATTCCGGTTGGCATTTCATTTGTGTCCAAATCTTGTGTTGACTTTTCACTTAAAATATACGTTTAATGAAATGTTTGATTCAAATTTGAGATTCAGTAGGTAAGAGAAAAAAAGCGGAAGGGACAGACTTTAGATGCGCTTATTCTGTTAACAATGAAAAGTCGAATAATGCGATAAAGATTGATGGACTTACAGATCGTCGGAACCAAAAGTATTAAGATTTTAAAAACGATGTATCAAACAAAAGTGACATAACCAAAATTCTATTTAGAACATTTGCGTGGAAGCTTTACATGAATGTTATTAAAAATGAGAGACAATGACACTGGTTTAGAAAAAAAAAAATTTGGTCTGAGGTAAGAATGAGGGTACTTGTTGTTTTTTTGTTAATTTGGGTGTGCTGGATTCAAATTTATAAATAGCTCTGCTCTATCACCTCTACTTTTCTTGCTTTTTAATAGTATGATTTTATTATAAACAGAGAATATATGCGAATATTTCAAGAGTTGCAGCAGCTTATAACAGATTAATCAGGATAGATAAAGAACACTGAATTAAATTGATATAGTTGGATGACACAATTACACAATTCAAAGCACCATAGACAGTAAAAAGTGTGTTTTCTTAGAAGATCTGGTGTATTTTTCCTTGGGAATACTATATCTAAAAGAATACTATATCTCAAAAAGAACGTGGTGGAAGCTTTTTTTTAGTGTTGAATATGTGATATATATATATATATATATATATATATATATATATATATATATAGGGGAAGGACGTCAAACTACATTTATTTCTTAAAGTAATGAAACTCTTCTTCTTTGGGTAAAAATGGAAAAGGCACTAAGGCATGAGGTAAGAAAATGGAGAAGAGAAAATTAGTTGGGAAGTGTATTCTTTAGAATACTAATTAAATAAATAATGACAGCTGAAATTGAAAAGTGATCTTAAACTATTTATTTAGAGCAATTTTACAGCAGCTCAGGAAGATCAACACAACTGGACCATTGGACCAACACAAATGCAGTATCAGCGATGTGCAGGTTGTTTGAAAAAAAAAAATATTAAATAACATTATATCAGAATGTTCTATGCTAGCTCAACATCAATATGAAAAATTGAGACACAAAAAAGTCGCTCAGATCCTTAATTAGATTATATAGAAACTTTATGAAATAGATTACAACGAGAAATATGAGTAAAAACCAGAATCAGTACAAAAGATGACAATGTTAAACTTTTGGGGATATGCGCACACAAACTGATAAGGTCCTTAAACATTCCAAGCCTGACCTATTTTTCTAAACAATAACTAGCGAATTTGTACAATCATTGACATACCTGCTCTTTAGATACAAGAGTGCAAGAGGAATAGCATGACTATATAAATAGATATCAAGATTTGAAAATATTAATTAGACGATGAAAATGTACAGAAATCAAGGTGATCCTAATTAAAACTGAAACACATGAGACCATAAGGACAAGTCTCCATAAACGACTTAATCAGATTGAAGAGAGAATTTGTTTTTGAATTTTGCAAAAAAAACTTGTTAGTTAGGAACGGTGAAAGTGTTAAAGAAAAGCGAATATCTAAAGTCAAAGTAATTATCTGAAGTTCAAGGAAAGTGAAACTAGATATACTCGAAAGTTGAGAATACTATGACATCATGATAATAATAAAATGATTTATAATAATAATAATAATAATAATAATAATAATAATAATAATGAAATTAATAATACTAATGATAATAATAATAATAATAATAATAATAATAATAATAAACGCTTTGAAGTAAATCTATATAGAAGAAATGTAATAAAAGCAAATACACATTGCCAGCATTACTGATAAGGTTGTCTTTGTCATTAATAGGTTGGACAAAAAGAACTTTTTGATTAGAAGACGTGAAAACTAATGACATTGCATTACCATCAAAATACAATACTTATTGACTTCATATGAAAGGTAACGAAGGGCGAAGGAAACTGATAAACGTAGAAAAAGACTTGAAAAAGTACATAAGTCAATATACAGAAAGATTGATCACCGCAGTAAGACACACCGTCAAGAAGAACACTACAGAAAACAATAAAACTAAGAACCAGAACAAAGGGGCACGAAATGAACAGTCGGAAGAGAAAGTACTACATGGACTATTTGTCAGAATAACAAAAGGAGATAATCATGAAAATACCTGGATGTTCTAAGAAAAGGACACATAGATCAGAGAAGGAGAAGCTTTAATTAGAGCTTCAAAAAACAATGTGATTAGAACCGAGCACATTAAAATTAAAATAGATAAAAAGAAACAAGAACAAATTACATGCAGACTCAGTGGACAAAACGACGAAACGATAAACCGCATAATTAGTGAATTGAATGCAGCAAACTATTTTAAAAAAAAAACAGGTATTACTGCATGAGGAAGGTATTACACCTGAAGTTTTGCAGACTACTACACCTCAAACATGCTGACAAAATGTTCAAACACAAACCGGAGACAATACAGGAGAATGGAATCCCACATAAGTCACTTGTACGGGGAGATTTTAACAAAGAAGTGCAACAAAAAGAGCAATTGAGAAAACTGAAACAGCAAAATTTTTAATTGATTACGTCTCCGCCCAAATGTAGAATGATCATCGACTAAAACAGCATTAAATAGTCGAAGGGTTACTGATGATGGACAAAACCGAGAAGAGAAAGTACTAATCAGACCTCCGCTTGGTGGATGCGAAGAGGACTTTGTCTGAATGAGGCTTACTGCCACCAAAATTCTACTGATGAGCAATGGTTATCCTCAGCGATAGGGCAATGGTATGCGAATGTTGCGATAACGCAAATACGTTTTCAAATGTTATGGAAAAAGGTATGGAGTGTTGGGAATCTGAGTAGATTTGCTGTCACTCACACTCCAGGAACACCATCGATAGTTGTCAGTGACTAATCTCTCATGATTTTTTGTGTAAGAAATAATAATAATAAAAATAACAGAATGTTAGCAAAATGAGCAGAATGTGCAAAGGTGAAGAGGTACGAAGAGAGCCATTAACAATTTAGAGAGACTAAGTTGTTTGGTTTAGACCAAAAAATCTTGACGAAGGACTTAATAGAAAACTAGATTACGTAAACTAAGTAAAAAAAAAATCAAAAGAATGCACAAAGTTTTGGGGTGATAAAAAGCGGCATAATATAACTATTGTGTGGCTGAAAGATGTGAATAATCAAATAGAAAGTAAGTTAAACCAAACGAAGATATGGTGTAAGTGAACACAAGCAAAATTAAAAAAAACAACTAACAAAAATTTCAAATTTGAAGACTCCCGAACCAGATAGTATACAGGGATATTGTATTAAAAAAAACATTACCAACTTGCATGAAAGGATTGCAAAATTTAACGAATGTAGACAGAAGATATAATTCTTGAATGAGTCACGCATGAACGAAGACTCCTCAGCTATAAGGATATATCAAAGGGCACTGCGGTTAATACCTATCGGCTCTTCATTTGCCTTTCATTGATATAGAAGCCGTTGCAGGCATTTGGCAGATTAGATTTACTAATATCTTGAACAGCAAGATATCTTACCTGAGGAAAAATAGGGAGATAGAGTAGGTAGTAGAAAGACCAAACATCAGTTGCCGATTGATAATACAAGAGTTCAGGATGTAAAGAGAAAATCCACAAATCTATGCATGTCATGTATAGATTACTGCAAAGCATGTGATCTTATTCCATATCGCTGCACTAAGGGATGTATGAACATATTTGGTATAGCAGCAAATGTGCGAAATTTCATGGAAAAACGCACGAAACAAATGAAGGTGTAATTGATATCAGACAGAAAAAATCTTGGGAATCTCCAAGGGCAAGGTGAGATTTTTCCTGGAATACACCTTGTTACTATTGTTTGTTTTAAATCTGGTGCCTTTGCCGATTATATTACAAAAGGTAAATGCGTTTGATGATTGAAGACAGGCGTACGGAGTAGACCATTTATTTTTATGTCTATCTTAAAGTTGTAGGCAAAGAATAAAAAAAAAACAACTATGTATACTGTATTAAGAACAGCTCATATGAGCAATAATGATATTAATATGGAATTTAAAATAAAGAAATATGCTACCCTGAAATTCGATGGGGAAATTATGATAGAAGTTGAGGAAAAAGTTTACACCTATTAAGGAATTGTGGAAATCGGTAAAATAAAAGAAACTGAAATCAAAAAAAAAATAATAGAAAAATAATACAAGGCAAGACTACGGTTGGTTTGTGAATCGGGATCAGATGGGAATAACAAAATATCCGCATGGTCACATAGTCAGTAGCTATATTTTATTATGGGATGGGTATTACTCAATGGAAGAAAGCGAGCTGAAAGATATAGGATGACAAGGAAAACGAGGACAATGAATAGAAATTTACACTCAAACGAATGATTTCGGTAGGTTATATGTGAAAAAGCGGGAATACATGGACTAATCGGTTTCGAACGATGCGTAACAGAAGAAAATAGTCTGAAAGTTTACACCTCCAACTGTCAGGAGAAGCTTTCGAATGGTGTGTTACAATTTTAATAATTTCAATCAACCTAACTAGCAAGAGGCTAAGTACTTAAGGCAATAAATAGGCAAAAAGCGAAGGATATGCAGTTTGAGAACAGAATCCATGGCTCCAAAGGAGTACAAGAATGGTCATGACAATATTGGGAGAAAGTTAATTGAGATATATCTAAGAAAAAAGGGCTGAAATGTTATCAGAATTGTACATGTTCCAGAAAGGCGTGGTGGAAAGAGATAACGATGAATTAATGTAGGATATGATTATATAATGTGATAATTTGATTGAAGCCAGAAGACTTGTTAAAAAAGGAAGACAAGTCAATAAGCCTGGATATAACAGTCCAGCTTATGCCATTGTGAGGAAAAAGAAAGATGGTCTAAAAATACCAATATTTAAAAAGGGAGATAAAAAATGGTGTGGAACTTGAAGAATAACAAGGAATTTAAACTGAGTGTGTACAACAGTAACGTTTACCTATTAATACTAATTGTCGATCAACTGTTATAATTTATATAAAACTTTTTTAAATTATGCTCTAATTGTTTTATTTAATTCATCTTTATTGATAATTTTCTAGATATGTTTTACATATCTTTAAAATATCAATAAACATTCTAAGTTTCCAAAGAAATCGGATATGACCTGATAAAAGTTAATGAGAATATGCAAATCTGTAGTGTGTAGAATTGTACTAAATATCCACAAAAATCCAGCGACTGTTATCAGTGAGAAATTAATTGAAAACTGTCGTTGTGAGAAAACAAAGTGGTTAGTAACGGTGATCGGAAGCTGAGAAGATCCATTATCACTTAAATCCTAATAAATATCAGCTTTTATTGCGATGTAGTGATCATTAGTCATTACTAGGGCTATGACAAGAGAATATTCTTTGCATTGTTTTGACTCTCGAGTATGAATCCGACGCGGTTAAACACAGTTAATCCATCGAGAACCACATCTTTCTATATAAAAAAAACATATAAGATATTAACTGATTCATAATCGAAAGTAAAAATAATGAAAAAACTTCTCTGGACATAGTAATGACTCGTATGAGACAGAGAGTAGCCTGTTGCAAGGCAATATAAATATATTGAAAAGTGTAATAATCACAATATATTGTGATATTCGTGTGTCTCACATATGACTACTGCTTGAGGAGATATATTGAACAAAAAAGTATTGTTGCCACATCTGGGCAGGAGCTGCTAGAAGCAGATTACCATGCCTTGATAAAGTTGAGAATATACTTCGTAGCTTAGTGGAGGATGCCGTTTTCTCTTCCCTGCAATCTCTTTCCCACAGAAGAGATTGCGAGCCTGTCTCTGCTTTATCGTTATTTTCATGTCACGTGCACAGCTGAGCTTCAATCTATGGTCCCCTCTCGCCAAACTTTTACGAAAAACACTCGTCTAGCCAACATCACTATCAATAATTTCTCACACTATTTACCTGTGCCTAAACCTTCATGTAGATTCCATGAAAAAAGCTTCTTTCTTAGAACTGCACGCCTGTGGAACTCTCTTCCGATTGCATGCTTTTCAGCTGACTACAATTTGACTGTCTTCAAGTTCAACTAAAAAAGTTCTTGATGAACTGTCCCCCTAAGTAATCCAATTTACAAAATTCTCACTTCTTATGTTTACTACGCTATAATCACATTAACTAATGTATGCCCAGTAACCCTTATCCTCGAGTGACCTCCGGGCATTGGTAAGTGGTGATTCATGTGTAAAAAAAATTAAAAAGAGACAAATAAGATTCTATTATCAAAACAATTCTCTTACTGATAAGTATTTAGTTTTCTTTCGTGCAACCCAGTATATTTTAACCTTGTTATAAACTTCTGTTAATTAAATTGTAAATGTGTATAGGTTACTATACTTTTGTTGATACCGAGGATGTACATCAAAATGTTACAATTAGTACTGGTAGTAAGGAAAGAGAAAAAAAAACACTTGCATTATATTTATATAACGCCGTGCATATAAGTATAATGTTTAAACCAGACAAAAACTCAAAATGTTTTTTCCTTAACGTTTACACAATCCTTAATTACACCTAACGTAAACTTAAGCTAAACTAAAATTTATCCTAATATTAAACTAAAACAAACCTGAATCTCATCCTAAGCTTAACATTAACCTAATCTCTTATATTTGGTTTAAAAGTTGTGCAGATTCCGCTTGTGTAATATTTTTCATTCAATATTTATAAAACAAAAACCTAAGTAAAGATATGGATATGAAAATACTTGACGTATTGAAAGTTACTTTCTAAACGTTCAAGATATTCGAATTACCCATTTGTGTAAAACAAATCAGTGGTTCTGGATAATGTGTCTGTGTTGGCCGCTAGAGGGCATTTGAACAAAGCCTGTTGGCAAAGGCGTATGCCAATTTGATTCTCTGGCCAACATTAGGCTCATTCACGTTTTCGTTTATAGCAATTTATTTTTGTTACAAATAATTTCTGAGTAAATGATTCGAAAATGGGCATTCCCTTCCTGAAAGTGGTCGATTTTCTACGTATTCTTCCTTTATTTTCAGTTTGCTCATAACTTTTTATATGTTTGTTTAGATGCATTTTTACATGCTTAACAGAGGCTATCCTAAGCTAAACATTAACCTAATCGGCTTTATCGTTGTGTGTTTATTTGATTTAAATAGAATTCTATTATAAAGCACATATTGATTCTGGGTTTATTCTTATAAATGAAAAGTTGTTGTTATATGTTTCTAATATCTTTATCTTTAATATTATATAAAAGGAACATTGTGTGCCTGTGTGTCTGTATGTCTGTGAGTTCGTCCTTATGGACTCCAAAACGGATGAATTGATATTTAAGAAAATTCACACAAAGATACTTTATGTGCCAGGCAGTGTTCTTATATAAGTTTGTGTAAGAATGTCCTCGCGAAATATCGACAATCGATAATCGAAATGATCCGATAAAACAAGGCGCATGCGATTTTGACCAAAGTTAACATCTTACACAGCCTAACATCACAAGTGCATTTTAGACGTTTTATTACCCCACAATCCGAGAGGCCCAGCATATAAAATTAACACTAGGTTATTTGATATGATATGGGCGCGTTCGAAATGAACGTCTCTGCTTAAAGCACAGTTTCACAATGATATTATACTTTTTCATTTTAAACGTAACTTCAAGCCATTATAACCGCACAAGCAGTAATGCCAGACATTAAACCAAAAATAGGTTCTTTGATATGACTAGAGGGCGTTCGAAATTAATATTTCTGTTTAGAGCACAACTGTAGCATGATACAGGATTTTTGCATTTTAAACTTTAATGCAAGCCATTACTTTAAAAAAAATTTATGAAACCAACAGTACGTTCTCTATAATACAATGTAGACAGCAATATATTGTGAAAGTAATCACCGCGAGACGCATGTGAATCTTCTTCTATGCCGATGGGTCCCCAGAAAGGCAATTACTCAATCGATTTTATTTCAAATGGGATATTTCATCAATTTCGATGGCAATAATGCATGTCAGTTTGAAACCTTCGTTGATCATCAGTCAACCCCGAGCAACGCCGTGCACCTTGCTAGTTACTTATGAGAGTCTTAGTGTAAGTGCACATGTAATACATAGAACAAATAAAAATAAGCTTTTTTTGCTCCTTCTGTATATTTCTTTCACTCACACATTCTATACTTTCATCTCTAACTACTGATTATATAGTATTACTTCTTGTCTTGATATTTCTCATTATAAATAAGTGACTGCTATAATCGTGTGCTTCTTGAATTTCTGCGTTACGATTAATTATAAATAAACATAGAACGATGATGGTCAACAGTAGGGAGATTAATAAACGATATATAGAAAATACCATGGAAAATACACCTTTATGATCTTTTTCCTTACCGAGTCGTCGTTTCGCTCACGGTTCGTTATTTGCAAATAGACATCCACGCTATGTTACAGAGTGATATAAACGACTTATCTGTTACTTAGAGATTTCCTCTATGTGATATTAGCAATTGATCTTTTATTGCAATATTTTGGCATAATAAGTAAATTGATTTTTATAATGTTGCACATCAGTGCCCTGCGCACTGTAAAATACGATTTTGAAATTACATTCGTTAATCAATATTTAAATTAACGTGAATTGATGTAAAAATCCCTTTTATTTTTTAAATAGTATATTCATAATATTTATATAGAAATGACTGCTTATATATTTGAAATTATCAAGCGTATATGTATTTTCGCGATGGGTCGCTGCATCGCATTACTCATTTTTATGACATTAAATAAAACTAAATATAGCATACATTATCACCTCTATCCAAAAACCCATATTAATAAATTATTTGGGAAAATATTTTTATATATACTCGTAAAAAAATAAACATATACATATAACCAATGTTATTTAAGAAACTCACTATGTTTTTGTGGAAATTCTTTTTTCAAACTGCATCACCTTCAGGATGCGACGTCCCAGACCAGCACGAGGCGAATTAAATGATTGCACTTTTATGGACCGTTTGTTACGGGTCTTAAGCCGGTAGAAATAGCTGCTAATACGTCAAAATTGAAAGAAATGGGAACTTTGCAGACGTAACACGAGGTCCCGTACAAGCATGCGCAAATATATATATATATATATATATATATATATATATATATATATATATATATATATACATCTATAGGTTAACATTAGTTTATGTTTAGCTATTCCTTATCTACTGACGATAGCTCAAACGGAAACGCCTAAGGCTTGAGCGCTATATGCTTTGCTTTCGTTTTCGATTTTAGCTGATGGATCCCAAGTCATTTGTTGTTACTTTTACAATCACAAATATATATAGGGTACAATAAAATAGCCAACAGAAAAATGTTTTTAATAATAAATACCAGATGTGCATAAATTAAAATATCATATTAAAACTTATTTTACGATCGGGCAACGCCGGACGTCCTGTTATATATATATATATATATATATATATATATATATATATATATATATATATATATATATATATATGTATATATATATAGTTATATTTTGATACAATTGCGGTACAGTTATTATACATCTGATATAAAATTGAGCATATTTATGTTTCATGGTGCAAGTGATTTCTGTGCAGTTGCAAATGTTAAAATATTATGCCTTTTGCAATTTAACGCAGAGTTTTTTACTTTAATTTTGTTATTATTTTCTTCATTTTTGTTATTCGACAATAATTAATCTCTTTTTTTTTCATGTTCACCCCTAAAAAGGTATATCGACGTAAGGACGTAAGCGTCTACTATTTGGGACGATGCTTAGTAAAAGTTAAGATGTTGGTTTACGTAATATTTAAACTTCTGCATATCAGTACAGCCAGGAAAGCAGGTAGCGGGAAGGGAATTACAAATTCTGGCTGTTCGAAAGAAGAAACTATTAGAATAAAAATATCTTTGTGGAATTTAGGGATCTCAGCAGTGAAGGGATGGTGTTTTGTTACTAAGTGGATTTGTCGGAGTTCATATGAGCACATTCTATTAAAATGTTTGTAAAACAAGCAAATAGATGCAACATTGCAGTGATGGGAAAGTGTTGGAGCTTAGTTGATAAAATTGAACCTATTAGATTGGAGACTCTTTTTTGGATCCTATTCAGGAGGAAGAGGCTAGCGGTAGATTCACGAGCCTAGACGTGGCAACAATACTCTATGCATGGGCAAATGGTGGCATTGTTGAAGTGCAGGATACTCTCAACTGTGAGTTGTTTTCTAGCTTTATAGAGGGAACCCACATTCTTCGCAGCAGTCTTCGCAATGTACTCAATGTATTTGTTCCAGTTCATATTACCCGTGAATGTTAGGATGAGTAGCTTGAAAGAAGGATTCTCAGGTAGGGTGCTATTTGTCATGGATATCGATGGTTAGAGAGGCATCTTGTAATTGTTAAAGGAGAGTAGCTTAGGCTTACTAGCATTAACTGTTTCCATCCATTTGCGACCCCATTCGACTACTGAGACAGATATGGCGATAACTGAGGGGGTCAATTCTTTTCATCAACATTCTTGTACACTAGTGCCACAGAGGTCATCTTCCATCTATTAGGGGGCAAGATTCAGCAAGACATTTACTGTGGAGCTTGAAAAGTACAGGGGTTAGTTCAGGCATGTCTTAATTATTATAGCAGAAATGAGAACAGACCTACACGAGGTGTCTAAGTTTTTTATGATATCACGGGCATGAGAAGAAGTCACCTTTATATAATCTAGTGTAGCTTCAGTTCCCATAGGGAAATTTGGGAGAGAATTGTTTGTTGGCTCTAAGGTGGAGTTGGAGGCGAATCGCCAGAGAAGTAGTCCTGCATTCTCGGTTCTTTCCACAGTCTTTTATTATTCTTATTTAGTTGATACAAATTCGTACATGAAGTGATTTCAGTCGTTCTATAAGCTATAAATCCATGTGTTATTTATCTCCAATAATGGAATTTGTTATAAACTATAGCCAAAACGAGCTGTAGAAAATAAGATGTGTTTCTGATTATAAAGTTAAGCATTGACGATGATTAATGTACATCGCATACAATTAAAAAAACGCTTGAAGTGTACACAATATTGGTGCAAGTGTCGGATGTTAAACCATGCCATGAATAAAATGCGATGCAAAAACAGAGAAATCTCATCAATAGAAAACACAGAATTATCGCATAATACAAGGAACTGATTTCACTGAAAATAACCCAAGCTGACACCTTCATCAAATATAATATGAATGGTCGTATATACGTGTAAAACATTGAGAAAACCCATCATGAGAAGATCACATTGTGATCACGGGCAATTTGATTACTGTAATGTGTGTGAAGAGACTGCGAGATTCCCTTTTGTATATTAAAAACTCCAAGAATAGAAATGTTTTCATGCGGTAAGGCATACGGTAAAACCCCAAATTGATCCTACATTTAATAGATTTAAATGTTCGCTTAGGAAAGAAAAGAGACAGAAAATATCGGTAATCGGACACACAATAGCATGAAGCTTTTTAAAAAACTGATGCTTTGAATTATCATTTGGATAAATGGAACCTCTGGTCTTCAAGTGGTTCTTGTCAAACTCGGAAATTTATGTTAAACTCGGCAATCTATACAGAAATTCATGCGGAACCCTTCATTATATTCACGTGGGAGACCAGCTTTATTTAAGCTGCCATTGTCGCGCAGAAGTTATAACTATTCGAAATTTAATTCTTAGAATCTCTCGTATAAAGCATTGAAATTTCAACATTAAAAGACTGCTATTTAAACTGAGTCTGACAATTTGTTCTGGCATTACCAGATTGTATTTCTAAAGATACTTACTATCTCACCTAAAACCCATCAAATATTAATGTTATTATTTTATTTTTCTCTTCCTTTGAAAAACTGCAAAAAATAAACAAAAAAGCAATAATGGTCCTATACAAAAAGCCATCCTATCACCATGAATAAATATTTCAATATATAAAGATAAAGCATAAGCCTTGTTTTAAAAATACTGAATTCGGCATTAAATAGCACAAAAAAGGTTCGGTATGCCGTATTGTAAAACAACCAACATCAAAATTTGCATTTGCGTCTGTTACATACACACGGCATGCAAGATGATAACACGAGTTCTAACAATCCAACTAACACGAAATAAAATATGTGAAATTACCGAATTAAACTGAGGCACTTGGTTTAGCTAAAGGCGATGCTTAAAAGATTGATACTGAACTTTAAATAATGTATGATATATTGTGTCTAACAGATAAAATATTTTCTCAGTACAATCAATAAATAAAATTGTGACCCGATATATTTTCGTAATCTTTTGAAATATTACAAACAGGAGCATTTGTCACATCGAAGTATATTTGTCGGATATTACAGGGTAGAACGATAAATGCGTCACCTTAAAGAAAACAAGACTGCAGCTTTATTTTAAAACTTTTATTGAAAAATCAATTCATGTAACTTGATTATGTAGTCGAGATGCCGTCTATATAATGTAGCCGCCTTCAGTTTCAATCACCGCCTCGATATGGGTCCAGAACTGGGAGCATGCCTTTTCCACAAGCGCCGGTGAGAGCTCAACAAATACTCGACGGATGGCGATGATCAAGCTGGCTTTGGTGTAGTGGCAGGTCATCTTAGTTATGTTCTCGACAGATGACCAAACGAAGTAGTTCAGCGGGTCCAGGTCGGGGAATAAGCGGAACCAGTAATAGAAAGGTGCAAAGTGCCCTCAAGCGCTGGATTGTCCGGATTTGTTTTTTGCGAGTGCTGACAACTTGGACTGGTAGAGAGCATGAGTTGTTCAGTAGAGCATCTCCGATCTTGCTTGTTGAATATTGTGAAACTTTCAGACAGGATAGAAGGTTCCTATCACTCTTTCGGATTTATACACAACCGGCTAAGTAGTAGACGGTCTGCAACATAAAATAAAAGCCGGCTTTCATCAAACAAAAATGGAATTATGTCGTTTTTTTTAGGGTGATACTTTTATCGTTACACCTTGTACATTATCTAAACGGTTTTAAAAACCGCACGAATAACAGTTTTTTTTTTAATGCGCGAATACTAGTATATCTTATAATCCTGTGATAAAGAATACGTTTTGAATACAAAAGGCCTTTCAATATCCAATGATATTTTAAAGGATAATATACAATAATAGAAAAGGGTTATAAAAAAGTAAATAAAATCGTGATTAAACCGACTAAAGAGAATAAATATAATAACTTTCATTAAACGGATCAAAATTACCAGTAACTATTACAAGCGAGAATTTAGTAGTTTTTACAGCATATTTGACTGGCTTAATTTGCATAATGGTAAAAAACTTCGATAATTCGCCAAAAGATCAACATTACATCCAAGATCAAGCGAGAAGAATATAGATGAATTTTAGAAATTTAGAAAATTGATTTGTTGTTTCATTGAAAAGCCAATAACAAATAAGACACGGGAATACATATTTTCAAGTGCGTGCAATTACAGAAGTACAGATTGGAATGTTATAGAAAGACTGCACCAGGACTACTATAATTTACTGTCTTCTTTCTGCAGGGAGATTTGACACAAGGCCCGAAAGTGAGGAAATTCAAGCCAATTTATGCGCAGTACATAGGGCCCGAGCAAAGCCAGGCTGAATTGCTATTATATAATATATAAAGAAAATGACAACAACAACAATCGCACCTGATGACGATCGGGTGCACCGATTGAAAGCGTTTGAGAAGTATATGGCCAAACACCAATTACAAGACACCATAATATACAACATGCCAGCCAAAATAAAAGAGATCGATCGGTGAGTTGAAATGAAATCCAACAAAATCTGGGGGAAAAACTCAGTCGTCTCTAATTATACGTACTTTAATAATGACTTCCTTCCAAAATATACATATATATATATATATATATATATATATATATATATATATATATATATATATATACATATATATAGTTTCAGTATGTATATGTGTGTGTTTACGAGTAACGGATATATATTTACAGCAATTAATCTGCATACAGCGTTTCAACGTTCCTTCCATGTAGGGAATCTTTATGCTGAAATGTACAGAATAGGTGTTAAAGTGCGTTGTTATATATACACGTTATCTGTACCATAGATCTAACGAAATAGATATATATTTATTCTTTGCCACAGGCTAATGTTTCCATTAGCAAATGGTAGAGATTATCTCTAACAAAGGTTCAACTGACTTTTATTTTTATTTTATTTTTATCCCCTTTAGTATGGGGGTCACGCACCTTTATGTAAATGTGTCGAATTTATAGGGGATGTTATTTTAACCCGTGCGTGCCTGGAGTACCTTTCTTTATTTTTATTTTAAGTGCTTGTTTAACTTGGCTTTTTATTTATTTTATTTTTTTAGTGGTTCAGTATTGTTAGCCAAGAGTAAATGTTATTTTCTGGGTATATTCTTGTTTTCGATTTCGCTTCCATAGTTATAAGGTTTTTAAGTTTTTAAAATAAAGAATTTCAATTTTCATTTCAAGCAGGTCGTCTAAATTTCTACATTACTGGACTGTCGTACTATTTACCACTTGACTCTTGGTGAGCGTTCGCTTTCAATTAGCTCCCAGCAATGAGTTGCTAGAGCTGGTTTTATTCAGCTGTTAAAAAAACAGCACTAGCGCTCCGTTTCGTGGAGGCCAAAGAAAACGGACAATAATCGAGTGGAAAATAGTACGACAGGCCAGTACATGTAAGAATTTTGGCTAGTCGTGTAAATTATATATGAATGAAAAGTATGTAAAACTGTAAACGTCCAAGAAACGCAAAACTTATGAAAATGTAGAGGTGAAATAATTAAAAAGTATATATACAAAATAAACTTTAATATAAGGTAATGATACATGAGAAAAATAAGAGCAAATTTGATAGTTAATTAAAATAAACTATCTAAACCAATGCTTAAAATAGAAACATACATATACCATAAGTACATGCTTATTGAATAAATTGGAATTCGTTATTAAGATGATTAATTTTTATTATTTATTCATTATATACTATTATCTGCATCTTTAAGTTGTTGTTTTTTTCACGACGTTTCGACCAACTATTCCTCTAGCCTTCGTCAGGTTGTTACCACGACGGCATAGGAAATCCGAATCCCTAACTGCATCCTCAGCAATTACTGCCTTCAACAGCTGTTGCCGTCTCAGTATGTAACAACCTGATTAAGGCCAAAGGAATAGTTGATTGCAACATCGTGAAAAAAATAACTTAAAGGTGAAGATAATAGTTCGCATTAAATAAATGAATAAATAATTACGCACTTGTTAAATTAAGATCATTAATTAATTCGCCGAATTCACAAAAACGGATTGTAGCATTTCTAAATTATAATAGAACTGACTTAGTGGAAAGAAAAGACGGGCGAACATTTCTTTGTAAGAATGCTTATTATTGGATGATCGAAATATAAATCCGTGGGAAGGAATAACAATGAACATGATTGGTTAGCTAATGAAAACAAAACACCACGTCTACATATATAAAAAAAAAACGCTCGGTAACACATTTCATGCGTTTCTTGCGCTTAATTAGAACAATTGCAACCTCTATCTCACAGAAGAGATGTTGCGAGTTTGTATCTGATGTATCGTTATTTTCATGGAAGGTGTTCGACTGAGCTTCAATCTATGGCCCCCCTCGCCAAACTTTCACAAGAAACACTCGTCTAGCTGTAAACACTATCAATAATTCCCCCCACTCTTTATCTGTGCCTAAACCTAAACCTAGATTCCATGAGCAAAGCTTTTTTATTAGAACTGCACGCCTGTGGAATTGTCTTCCGTTTTCCTGCTTTCCGGCTGACTACAATATGGTTGTCTTCAAGTCTAACGTAAATAAGTTCTTGATGAGCCGTTCCATATAAGTTATCAAATTTAACAAATTTTCATTACTAATGATTATTATATTGTCCAATTTCTACTGTACACTCTTTAACCCTTATCCTTGAGTGGCCTCTTGGCCTTGATAATGTGTTGATACCTATGAAAAAAAAAAGAAAAAGTCCAATGTGAACAAGTTCTAATTGAATCGTCCCCCTAAGTAATCCAAGTTACAAAATTCCCACTGTTTACTATGCTAAAATCACAATGACTAATGTATACCTATTAACCCTTATCATCGAGTGGCCTCTGGGCCTTGATAAGTGGTGACACCCATGTAAAAAAAAATTGAATTCTAAGTGTTTTATTTTATTAATCAGTAATTAATATGGAGGGAAAACTCGAATCTAAAAACAAATGAATATCTATTTTCATTTATTGGTGTCGAATACTTAATGATAAAATTTCACACAAATTGTAGGTATCTTAATTTTCATGATGGTCGTTAACATTTCTTTACCTCTTTGCACAAAATTAAATTTAACTAAATAGAGTGGCGTAGCAAGGGGGTCAAAATTTTAATGTAAAATAAACCTCCACATTCCAATTATTCTAGCTTTTTTATGACAATGATCGTATTTAAATAATTTTGTTGATTTTTCTGTGGAAAAAATTTTTTTTCTGGAAGTTGAAATTTACCCCCCACCCCCGTATATTAAAATTATTTTAAAAAATGAAATCTTCAGTGGGCTCAATACAAATTATATTTGAAGAAAATATAATAAAAAAAAGTTTTACGATTCGATCTTTTATTCTGCATGAACCTCAACCTTTGCTAAGGGTGGGGGAGTTTGTCGTTAAAAAAAGCATATAATTTTTTTTTTCTTAAAAAAAGTTTAAATCAGCCATCCCTCGAGCAATCTTGACTAAAGTCGTACGCAAGATGACGACCCGGAAAAGATGGAAATGACGGAACGGAACGCAAATTTTAGTGGAACAAAATTAGTGAGTCAACTGTACAGTCTAGCAAAAAAATTTTGTATGCTATTCTAAAATATTGCATTATTTTTTAGTTATTTCATTTCATTATTTTTGTTAAACTTTTTATTTCATTGTTTTATTTTGGTAATTATGCAGAGAAAAGACGACGGAATTCAACTCTTACGGTATTTTTTGTTTATTGAAATGTGATGTGAAACTACAGTCTTATAGGTGAGACTAGAGTCCGATTTGGAAACAAACAACTTCTTTAGTTTTTCATTCATTGTTTAATTTTGGTAATTATGCTGAGAAAAGATGAAATTCAATTTTTAAGGTATCATTTGTTCATTAAGATATTATGCGAAACTACAGTTTTGTTGAAACAAAGATACATTTCTCAGTTATTTCATTATTATTAACATATTCATAACAAGTACAGATTAGATAAAACTTAAAACACGCTTATTTTAGTTGTTGTTATCAGCAGTCGAGTTGTTGTAGTTTTCTTTTTCTTCCTAGACTGTACAGTCGACTTACTAGTTTCGTTTCGCTAAAATTTTCTTTCTGTTCCACTTTTATATCCGTTCGTCGTCGCCATTTTGAATACGATTTTAGACAAGATTCACTAGTCCTTGTATTTTTTCAATGTTTTTTGAAATAACGAAATAATTTGAAAAGTATTTATTATTTTATTTTGGGGGGGAGGGGTTGTTTTACAATACACAGAGATTCGAAGAAGTAGCAAAAAATAAAATGTACACCAAATAAATGTTACCATTGTCTATAAAAGTTATTTTGCAATTTAATTAAATCATTTGTTCGTGTTTTAAAATAGTCTTAAGCACTCTTTATTTCACATCAAATATTAACTTTTTATAGCTCATAAGAATTCAAGATGACGTAAAATGCCTTCCTTCTTCGTGAGTACGAAGCGAGTAGCCTGATTTTCAGATTTGTTTTCGCGGCCATTTTTGGAGATAGAATCGCGCAAAAATGGGAAATAAAATACGCAACAGAATATTTAAAATAGAAAAGAAAATGAAAGACTTGTTGCCCGTAAGTTTTTTTGTTTTTGTTTTTTTTTGGGGGGGGGAGGGTAGTGACGGGTCTCTCCCTCTCTCTCCCTCCCTCTCTCTCTCTCTATATATATATTTAGAGATATGTATCTTAGAAACCCGATTGGGGTTGTGCGTATCGCACTATTTGTGGTACAAGTACGGAACAACACAAGAAAGTGCTTATGCAGAGAAATACTGTGCTATAATTTTTAAGAGTAGTTTTAGATTTTTCAGAATATGTCAGGTAGCAAAAATGAAGTAGAGCAGTGTGGCATTCCGTAAAATACGAAAAACAAAAGGAAAAGTAACAAAAAGAATAAAGAAACAAAAAGGAATAAGGGCACGCTGTTGTAATTTATCGGCAAGACTTCTACGGATGAAATGGCAGAAATGAAAGCCAAGAATTATGCTGAGGCCGAAGACAAAGTTCATATTGCAAACGTTGATACTCTTAATACGGAAGTTGGCATTGACAAAGTTAATGCATCGAAACCTGTCAATGATGATGATGCGCGTGAAGATGAAGAATTGGAAAGGCAATCACGAATTGGCGTGAAAATATACACTGCAACCGATATTACAAATGTTGGTCCATGGCCTGTTGCGATTAACCATGAGATTCGCGCTATGTTTGTCCGGCAGGGACATGCTTTGCAGCATCTCGATCATGAATTCAAGAAAGTAGCGCGACCAGGAACAAAAACAAAAGGTGACGTTAGAAAGCTAATAAAAAACTGGTTCAATCAAATTGTGATGAACGTCGGGAAAAGTTTGTGAACATGGATGGTGTATTCTCTTTCCAGAGAAGGCTTATTAGACTGTCGAGTTTTTCTGCTGATGTGGGTCTTATGATTTGGTGGAAATTAAATCCAAAAGTATATGCGCATAAAGCAAACACATCTCATGCTCGGGAGTTTCTTCAACCGGAAGAAGCTAGAGATCCAAATTACTGAGGAAGAGGTAAATTACAAAGTAGAGCAAAACTATAAAGTTGGGGGAAATCCGTGCTAAATTGCTGGATATCATCAGGTTTTTCGCCAAACAGAACTACGAGGTAACCGGGAAGACATTCATAATGATGGAAGAGGTCAAGAAAACAAATAGGAATATTTTAGGATTGGTAAATTTATTGCTCAAGTATGACACTGTGCTTCGTCTAAAATTGGTGAAAGTTAACCCGGAAAAGAACATAGCTGCTTCTTACATAGTAGCATCCAAAAGTAATGGACAAAATTTTAAAACCTAATATCTGTTTGAAATAACAACAGTGAAAAGCTGAAATGTTGACAACTGGTAGTCGTTATCATCGATAATAACATACTAAAATTTGAATCATTTGCAAAGGAAATAAGAAGAATTATAACAATTATTTATTTATTTTCAAAATATATTTTAGTGTGTTATTATTTTATATTTAAACCATATATTCCGATGTTTTTTTAGATATATTGTAGCTCTTTGTCACTTTGTGCAAGTGAATTCCTTCCTTACTGATTCCGAAACGACTGAGGCTATCGTTTGCAAATTTCATATAAATGTAATTATATGTCTTGCAGTGTTCTTAGATATGTTTTGTACAGAAATCCGTGCGATAAGTATGAAAATTTACAAAATCCGATCCTAAAATAGTCTTTTATCGTTTAAGATAAACATAAATGTTTACAGGGAAATATTTTAGGTTGCATCGGCAAGAGAGACAATAAAATTTCAACAACAAAAAAATTTCTCAGGAAAAAAAAAACACATTTGTTGACAGCTTAAAATATAGCTCAGTGGTAGAGCATTCGACTAAAACTCGAATAATTTCGAGTTCAAGTCCGGTTGTACCTGACCATTTCATTTTCATTTTCTCTTATTAAAGACTTCAATTTACGATAAACGATGAAGTATCATTTAAAATAGCTTCAAATTATTTTTGTTTGCATATTAAGAACAAAACAGTAATCGGATTAGAGTGTCTCGGGTATTCATCGTCAAGCCTAAATATACCCTGATGTGGTATTATAAACAAACATAGACGGAATATGATAAATTAAATTATCATTATTATGTATTATATATATATATATATAATTAGATGAATTAAATTATCATTATTATATATATACATATATATATATATACATATATATATGCACATATATACATATACATGTATATATATATGCGAATTTGTTCATCGAATAAATTATTACTCGAAATATATAATATTCAATACAGGATTAATACTATAATAATACATACGCAGTCTGCATACATTAAAATATGATGTTTAAGCGTATTGTACGACCGAGCTATATGTATATATATAGTAAAACGAATTATTATTTTGTATTAAAAATCAGTTAAAACAAACAAAAACAAAATCCAATAGATTGTACGATTGTTTCAGAAACGATGTTTATTTTATTTAAACTGACAAAGAAATATTGACAATTATTTGACAAAAATGTTGTCCTTCAATAACAAAGTCTCCTCATCAGCAAAAATAAAGGGGTGAACAGTTAAAAACGCCAAAATAAAATTAGCATTTTAGTAGTGTATAAGGCAGATATTCCTGGATATAAATAAAATTAAATTAAATTTCAAATAAAATAAAAATAAATTCTAATAAAATAAAAACATCGTCATTAATTTTATGTTGATAAATAAATAAATTTAAAAAAAATTTTAAAGAAAATAATGGATAATGTTAAAAGAAAAAAGAAAAAATATTTTTTATATAATATATATATTTTATATAAAAGCTATTTTTTTCTTATATATATATATATATATATATATATATATATATATATATATATACATTTTATCGGCATTATAAAACCTGTTTCAATTTGAGTAAGTCTATCCTCTGTCACGCTGTTATTTTTCTTTTAGTTAGAACAATTACTTATCGTTTATACTTTAAAAACGCTTTTCTAATGTACGGTTGATAAGTTTTTATCGTTGGAATGCCAAAATTGAAATTTCAAAATTGTTTGAATTAAACAAAGGAGATAACTACACATTTTGAAATTGTACATAGAAATAAAAGAAAAAACATTTATTAGTCGAAGGGAGATAACTTACTTATTTAGGGGATGAATTATTTATTAATCATAACGCTTGATGTATTAAAAATATAACACGTTAATAATATTAATGCTAAAACCTTAGGGATGCTATTATAATAGCTAATAATAGTTATAATAATGATAATAAATAAATAATAATAAGAGTTAATAATAAGAATAAGAATTATAATAATAATAGTAGTAATGCAAATAATACTAATGAAATTAGTAAAATAGTTATTAAATTATTTATTATAAAACGGTTTACATCAGATTTTATTATTCTATGCTGGTTTAAATTTGTTAAGTTTAAAATAACGTTTATGAATACAACCAGAAAAAGTTTCGTCATTTCGGTTTAAAAGTGTGGATATATGGCTATTGAATTTTAATATAGCTTCAAATCTACAAAGGGTGCAGAATTTATCACCATGTTTATATGTTTTATGGGAGTCTAATGTTTTAAACCAAAGGGGATATTCATATCTTTGAGATTCCAAATATACTTTGCTAGATAAGCACTGTTTTCTTTTAATAGTATTAATACATTTACTAGTACATTAAAATAAAATTCTTCCCTGTAGACCCCAAGTCAAATTCCCACAAATATATATATATATATATATATATATATATATGTGTGTGTGTGTGTGTGTTGCTTTGAAATAAGAGAAACCGAATGAATTTATGAAATGATCAACGTTTTGTCCCTATTCCAGAGGACATCTTCAGGATATTAAAAGGAAAAATGAAAAAAAAAGAAAACGATAATAGACCATACGAAACTGAAAAGGAAACAGTGTTAAAATCCTACCCATATCGGGAAGGAAACTATGTGTGTGTATGGTTAGAGAAAAATGTGTTCTCAATTTCCTTCCCGATATTGTTGGGATTCTAACACTGTTTCAATTTCGTATAGTCTATGATCGTTTTCTTTTTTTTTTTTTTTTGCATTTTTCCTTTTAATATCCTGAAGATATCCTCTGAAATAGGGACGAAATGTTGATTATTTCATAAATTCATTCGGTTTTTCTTTTTTCAAAACAACATAACGTCAACCATCGCTGTTTTTTTTTTATTTTATTTTCATTCATATATATATATATATATATATATATATATATATATATATATATATATATATATATATACATGTGTGCGTGTGTGTGTTCCTATCTTCTATTGTACTTCAATCAAAGTTCACATGAATCAAGGGGCTAACATTTTCTCTCTATATGAGATACATAGATATTCGAATATTCTATTAATATTTATTTACTTCTCAAAAACAGAGCTACTAAAGAAATTGAGAACACATTTTTCTCTCCTCAACTGACCATTTAAATATTTTATACTATATTTTTCTTGTGGTCTCTTGGCCATACTTGATTCCAGGATAAAAATCCATCTAGTCTGGTGGATTATCCAGCTTTGCGTTTCTATCTGAGCTAACATCACTTTGAGAAATTACCCAATCCTCGTAAAAGCTTGTATGGGTTCTCCATATCAAGCATTTTTTTTTGCGATGCGAATACTAAGTTATCTTCAATATTCACTCAGGGTTTACTTGTGGCTAAATGTATCCTCATGCTAGGTTGCTCTGACAAACCTTTGTACAAGAGACTTTGAACACTAGAGAATGATGTCTTGAAGACATTCAAACGTGTGTGTGCGGAGAGAGTTAGACGGTAACTGATGAATATATAAAAATAACAAATGAAAATTGAGAAGATATCTATGAGTATAGTAGAAAAGAAAAATAGAAAGAAATAAAGAATCTGCCATAAATAGGATGCTAATATTTACATAGGCACATAAAAATATATAGAAATACGATGGTAGACGTAAGGAAAGAAAGTAAAGGTTGGAGAGTATACTTATGCTCTTGTGTAGTAATCACACAACCATAGCAATTTCATCGCGCATTTCAATTAAATAATGCAATGAATTAGATCTAAGATTCCTGTCGTTTCGTTGGATGATGTCTGTTCATTTGTACTGGCCAATTTATACTTAGTTCGTACTTAAACCGACGGCTGAAACTATGAGAACAACTCCAATAAAATGTAGGCGTATTTCTGCTGTATGCGCGTTTATACCGACAAGACATGAAAACCATTCATATATGAGTCGGTGTCTGGAAAGGTTGGAAAGCCGCACATAAAAGCCGACTCGATTTTTATGTCTCACAGCTCGTCCATATTACTCGATAAAATTTACAGTAGGTAGTGTTATATGATTTCTCGTTATCACACTCTATAATAAATTGTTTCGGGATGTCTATCGTAAAAGACAAAAGGTTGGGCGCTCAGCAACGAGTGTTAACTTATTTAACATTATTTTCTTTTAAATTTTACTAAGAAAACGCTATGTGATAATTGCTTGGTTTATTCAACCACTTTTACACTTTACACATACTTTATATTATATACACTTTATATGATACACATAGAGCTGGAATAAATAAACCAGAGAACACATGAAATATAACTAGTTTATACGTGCTTCTTGCGAGTTGATTCTCAATTACATTGAGATGACGCCTGTTAGCGCTTTAGAGTTACTTCAAAGGAAGACATTTGAGAAACCTTTTGAAAAATACGCTATATATTATTTGCATAAAAGAGTTAGTAACTACGGTGAATGTATTTATATATTGTTTAAGGTGGCCATTGCATTTCACTTCAGAAATCCCCAAAAACAAAGATGGAAATAAATAAACAAAGTACGGGTTGGCACCTATTTTTACAAAGCGTTTTTATTCCCGATATTTCGGCACCAGTTAAAAAAGTCTCTCGCTTCCATGTGTTCTTTATACCAGACTCTCCGAACGCCAATTCGTGTCCTCGCCATTTACACGTCCATGTTCTTTAGCGTCCATGTGCCGGCACCTTCTCGCCTGCCTCTATACGCGTCCATTCTCCTCGACACTGACTTTGTTTCTCCCTGAGCACGTGTTGCATTTTTCTCCTTTTTCTTTCCTTCCTCTTCTCGCCCACACTTCCTAATTTGCATATTCGCATTTTTTCTGCTTCTGCTGTTGCTGCTGCTCCTACTGCTGCTGCTGCTGCTAATCTCTTTGCATGCACGCCATCCTTCGTTGCTGCTGATAGTTTCTACGCACTCAAACGCACTGTAACATTGATTTTATTGGCAAAACATCTTTATTATGTTCTGCTTGTCCTTTCCCTTGTTTGTCTGTACGTTTAGTCTTGAAAAGGTCAAATACAATTTTGAAAATAAGACTGGTTCATAAAAGGCCAAATCCGCGTTATGTGGCATTTAAAAGGTCAATGGGGCAACTCTGGATAAGAATATTAGAGTGGCATCCCTTTCATGTAGCCTCGTTTTCGAATATCATAATAATACTATATTCTCAGTCTTGTAATGGTTTGAGAAAAGAACTTGCATTTATTTCGACATGCTACTTTTTTTTTACAGAAAAATGAAATAAGCGAAACGTTATGTGGAAAGAGAACCTTCAAAAGAAATAGGGTAACAAAGGAGAATATGTCTGCTACAATGTGCTTGGCTGATAGAGTAAATTAATGAATGCCTCTTACAATGTGATTTGATTATTATTTATTATACTTATTAATTTAGGTCATTTGGGACATTTCTATATTTTTAATACAATTGGCATTATTTTCACAGAAATGCAAATAAACTTATATACGTGTTATTAGTTTGTTCTTTCGAAAAAACTACATTCTTGCGCCGACCAGAAAAATAGCAGATTTATCTAAATATATTTATAAATCCAATATATTTCTTATTATATGGAATGTTTTTATGTCCTTTTAATAATTACTTAAAGAGCTTATTTACTTTTTATAGGTGTTTATATTATGATGCTTATGCCATGTTATATTATTTACATGTAAAAACATATATACAGTTGAGATTCAAAGTCAGATATTGATATCGTAAGAACATCTGTCTTATTAATGTGTACTCTGCCTTATTATTTTATGACAACAAATCAAGTTTTATTTGCGCACGAAGAGAAAACTGCCCCAAACTGTATATATTTATAATAGTAACACATTACTCTGTAAATTTAACTAACAAACAACTTTTAGCCAAAATTGAACTACATTTATCAACTAAAGGTAATAATTCCCCCGCTTCACTAACAATTGGATCGAGCTGATAGCATACAAGGAATAGTTTTTATTAAATCTTTAAAATTATTACTATATATTGGGTACAATACAATAATCAATAGAATACTGGCTCGATAATAATAAATACGAAATCTTCATAAAGTAAAATATGTTTAAGCGTATTTACCGTCGGGCACCGAGGAGAGTGCACTTGGGTGAATCGATAGATTTGTCACCCTTAAGAAAACAGCACTACGGCTTTATTTATGACTTTTATTGAATAAATCAATTCAGGTAACTGGATTATGTAATAGAGCTGATATCTATACAACGTAGCCGCCTTCAACCTCAATTACCAACTCGATACGGGTCCGGAACTGGACGCTTGCTTTTTTCACAAGCGTCGGCGATCAGGCTGGCCTTGGTGTTGGAGGAGCTTTCTCTTACTGTTCCCTCCTCGAGCTGAAATCGCTGGACTACTTCGTTTAGTCATACATCACCAACATAACCTCTTACAACACCAAGGCCAGCCTGATCGCCGCCATCCGCCGAGTATTCGCCGAGTTCTCGCCGGCGCTTGTGAAAAAGGCAAACTTCCAGTTCCGGACCCGTATCGAGTTAGTAATTGAGGCTGAATTGTGTACAAAGTTGTACCACTCCTTCTGAAGCCATGTCTGGGTTTCCTTGCAATTGTGAACCGGTGCCGAGTCTTGCTTCAACGCCCAAGATCTCCAGCGGCCACCTGATTGCACCAGGGGATCACCACACTCTTCAGCACAGTCATGGCAGTTTTGGTGTTTTCTTTCAAGCTGACTTCGAAGATGTGAGACGGCATGATGTGGTCCTCATTTGAAAACATACCAAAGACCATAACCGTAGCCGAAAACTTAGTTGAGCTGTGCCCTCAAGACCTGAACCGTCCGGATTGTCATTTTCAGAGTTCTGGCAATGGTTTTGTAATCATAACTTGAATCAGTAGAGAGAATGAGTTTTACAGCGGCGCATCTCCGCTCTCGCCCATTGAACATTGTGTCACTTTCAGACATGATAGAAGTATCTTATCATTCGTGGGATTTCTAAACAACTGGTCAACTAGTAGATGGTCTGCAACGATAAAAGAAAGCCAATTTTCATCAAATGAAAATAGGGTAATCGCGCTTTTATTAAGCGACCATTTTATCGTTCTGTATTCGCTACAATATAAATCAATAGAGATTATAATGGATGCAAAATCTGCATGAATTAAAATATATCAAAGCATATTTTATAATAGGGCAACGCTATGATGCTGCTAGTATACCTATATAATTTCTTTTATCTATCTCTTTATTGGAGTCACGGTCTTCAAAAATCTACTGTCAATCTTCGGTCTACGGATATGAAAATTTATATATAGGGTATTTAGACCTACCGAACAAATTCGCTTTGGTCTTTAGACGGTGAAAATAGCTGGTAAATGGTCAAAATTGAACTAAAATGCGTAAATCGACAAAATATGTCATTTCTAGGTATACACAATATACATTTTTACATTTAACTAGCAAGAAATCCAGCATTGCCTGGTCGTGAAATACGCTTACGTATGATAATTTGATTTATTATTCTATTATATTGGACTCAACATATAGTTATGATTTAAAAAGTAAAATAAAAATGACTCCTACAAGAATCGAAACCAAAATATTTAGCTTATGATTTATATTTTCCTCTGCCGTTAATTACTGAGCTATGAAAGCATGTTTATCTGCAAGGCTAAAAATTCAAACATGGATCGATAGCTACAAGGTTATGTATACATATTTGTAATGCTGGCATATTCCATTTTTTAAATTTTCACACTTTTGGCAAAATATTTAAGCAAAAATATATACGTATACATAAATATATATAAAAACAGTGTTATATTTACTATAAACTTTTCATCCAAATATTATGCAAGTATAAATTATGTAGAATGTCTGCATTAATATAATTACACGTAATAGTAAACTAAAGATGATCATTCCATAAGAAAACCGAAAAACTAATAGAGAATTAATTAAAAATGAATGGTTAGAAGAATATGCAAATTAGTTTAACTTCTTGCTAGTGAATGCAATTCTGCGACTCTTATATAAGACAGTTGTATTTTCTTTTTGAAAAAAAATAGAAAAAGGGTTTTTAAATATTAATATAAATACACAAAACAAATTTGTAGGAGTATAGATAACGTTATTTTTTAAGTTTTTATATGCGTATGAACTTACATCTGACGAGAAAGAATAAAGCTAGAGTTTTTAGTTTCGATGGAATCTGATGACACCCACGTCATATTTTTATACTATCGAAATCACATAGTAGGTAGAATACAATAATTAATGGAGTACTCTCACCATAATGATAAAAATATGAAATATGCACAAATCAAATTATTATATTAAACCGCAATAATAATACTTGACATTTAGAAAGAAAAATTCTAAAGTTCTCAATATTTATACGTTAAGAGGCCACTTAATGGGTGACACACACTCATTAACTGAAAATAATTATCATGCCGGAATATATATATATATATATATATATATATGTGTGTGTGTGTGTGTGTGTGTGTGTGTGTGTGTGCGTATGTGTGTGCGTATGTGTGTGTGCTTGTGACAGAGAGTATGTATGTCTATGTATGCATGAATTTATGTGTACATATATAGGTATGTATATATATATATATATATATATATATATATATATATATATATATATATATATATCAGGCGACGTAATAAAAATTGTGTGCCAATGAAAGCATCTGGTTCTCAAATGAAAGAAATGAAATATATTTCTATTTATAAAATTAAAATGATTAAATGCTAAATTAAAACAGGAGGGGTAGTAGTTTAAGTGGCATTTTAGACTCTAAACAACGGAAATCGATAGGGAGAAAGAGAATGTAAAGACTTACCAGGATAAAGAGGGGGAATAAAAAGGAAAAAAACAACAAAAAAAAAAGAAAGAACATAGGAAGGAAGAAGCAAAAAGGGTCAGCATGATTACACTGCCACAAGAAGTGAGAGGCGGTGAAAACATTTGAAATCATCCTTGATTAAGAGTTAGAAGTTAACGTGTCAAAAACATGAGTTTAACTTATATGTACCAGTTACTTTGTCTTTCTTAGTGTGTGTGTTGGTGGTGGGGGGTTGTGTGTGTAAGTCCCTTTGTGCCTTCAAAACGGCTGGGCCGATTTTTATGAAATTTCACACGTACTTGAAATATTTCATTTCAGTATGATATAGTAATATAGTTTAAAAATAGAAACCGTAATGGTAATTAATAAGCATTGCAGATAACGGATTACATTTTCAAAATTTTACGGTTTAACAGTAAATTGTCTGTTATTTGACAAACGCGCCTGATCAGCGCGTAAATTTTACAAGACATTAAAACCTTAAAACCTTGCTTCAACAACATCTGAGTACGTCCCACGCATTAGCACGCACTGTCTGGCACGTAAAAATTATTGCATCATCGTGAGGAAGGTGTTTTTACAGATCGAAAATTCGGTTTTTAATATATGAATTTATTTATTTATTACAAAAACCTGCTCTTGTTTTTATTTTGGTTTTTTAAACCTTTCTTTTAAAATTTTGAATTTGTACTGGTACAATAGTTTAATTGTTATTTCAAAGCAGAGTTTACGCATTCAGTACTTATGAATTCATCAGCGTAGAATAACAATTTCTGCTAGTCATGAGACTCGAACCCAGCCACAAAGCCTACATTTCTTCATTTTACGAACCATCAAACAACTTCGACGGGAATGAAGGGAATTAAGAACTATAAAACCATTATGAGTTGACTATATAAGTCATAACTGCGGCTATGAAAACAGCATATTCTTTTCGTTGTTTCGATTCTCACGTATATATCCGGCACAGTTAGATACAGTAAATCAACCGAGAACCACACCGATCTATAAAAGCATCAAAGATATCAACAGATACAAGCTCGAGAGTCAAAGCAATGAAAAGAATATGCTGTTGTCCTAGCACTAATTATGACTTCGCAGACAGTGGCTTTTTTAATTATTTTAAAAGGCGCTTCATCACAATAATTAAAAAATAATTAATTAGTGTTTCATAAGTCATAGTTGTAGCGATAACCTTAATAAAATGATCTAAAATCACAATAGTAAAATATTAAATAGAAACCAAGAGCCAAATATATATGCACTAGATATACTAGATCTTGTAATTGTTTAAACATTCTTTATGGTGCCACACGAGTTATTTTTTTTTTTACTTTTAAAATAATTACTATATATTGGGTTGTATAAAATATAATAATAAATACGAAATCTGCATTGATCAAAAGGTCATATTTGAGCATATTTTACGACCGGACAATGCCGGAGAATGAAATGCGGAATCGTCTGTGTAGCTTAATTGCCATACATATTTTCCTAACTTACTGCCTAGCTCTATCTATGTATTGAGCACTATTGAAGTAAATACTGAAAGTTTATGCATAAAATTGCATCTTCTGATGTTTATTTATGTAATTAAATGAAAAAAGAAAGTAATCATCCATATATATATATATATATATATATATATATATATATACTAGACTACTCGTGACCCGTTGGGTCAGTATGTAATATTAGCTATGGAATCCATGTATGAACGTGACACTTGTGACGTAAAGAAAATATTGTTTTTTTTACATAACAGAAACATTTCTATAAATTATATTAAAATGAAAAAAATATATAGATAGATTTCTATGAGCCGCTCTGTTTATTATAATTGATTATTTTTTTAAATAAAAATTACAGTTACTGAATTATAAGTGGTTGGCCATACTTATAGGTAAATGTGCACTGAACAGATACCATAATACTTATTATAATTAAATTCAAATTTTGATATATCTGCTTTTTTTTTACATCGTCCATTTCTGTATTACGTTTAAGTTATTTTAAACCCCACTCGTCCCATGTTAAATAATGATTTCGAAATAATAACGTTAATATTTCACCGTCCCAATTGTTCTTTTGTTTTTTTGTTTTTTTTTTCGCGTTTAAATTATCCAAATAAACAATTGTTAATAGTGTATGTTTTTGTTTTTTTTTTGTTTTACATCGTTCATTTCTGTATTACGTTTAAGTTATTTTAAACACTACTCTTCCCATGGTAAATAATAATTTCGAAACAATAACGTTAATATTTCAGCGTCCCAATTGTTCTTTCGATTTTTTTTCGCGTTTAAATTATCCAAATAATCAATTGTTAATACTGTCTGCTTTTTTTTACATCGTGCATTTCTGTATTACGTTTAAGTTCTTTCAAACACCACTTCCCATGTTAAATAATAATTTCGACATAATAACGTTAATATTTCAGTGGGCAGGTAAGGCGCGCATGCGCAACCGGATGTCTAAACCGGAAAGTGGGTTACATACATCGTTACAAGATCATTAGAGTTTTATAATCTTATATATACATTACTATCTGGATATATCGCGATTTACTTAGATGCTGTTTGTTTTGGTTTTAGCGATGTGCTTTGAATGAATTCAATTATTTACGAAGGTGCATTTTTACGTAAATGCGAGTTGGGAACAATTTCCCCTTTCACCAACTCGGTACCCCCACATGGGGAGCGGTATATATATTATTTTAAAAATATAATTATCCGCTGACACGTGTTTCGTCGTCTACGACTCATCAGAGTGGCTCCCCATGTGGGGGTACCAAGTTGGTTAAAGGGAAAATTGTTCCCAACTCGCATTTAGGTAAAACTGCACTTTCGTAAATAATTGGATTCATTCAAAACACGTCGCTAACCAAAACAAACATCTAAGTAAATCGCGATATATCCAGAAAGTCGTGCGAGATGGGTAAGCGGTAAGGAGTTTAGACACATTACCGTGGGGTCCCGATTTCGAATCTTTCTAGATTCAGCCACTCTGATGAGTCGTAGACGACGAAACACGTTTCAGTGGATAATTATATTTTAAAAATAATACATATACCGCTCCCCATGTTGGCGTACCAAGTTGGTTAAAGGGAAAATTGTTCCCAACTCGCATTTAGGTAAAACTGCACTTTCGTAAATAATTGAATTCATTTCAAACATATCGCTAAAACCGAAACAAACAATATATATATATATATATATATATATATATATATATATATATATATATATATATAGATGGGTTGTTGATAGAATAAAAATATATCCCTACGTAGACGGATGGCATTGGCGCTACCCGTTTTTTTTATTTATTATGATTACTTTTCTTTTTTTTTTTTTTTTTTTTGCAATTCAATTTCACTTCTGCATCATACACATTTTCCCTTTCCCTCATTCGACATTTTCTTAATTTAGCATTCCGTCAGGTTTTCCCCTGCGAATGATAGCACGAATATATGTAAAGAATTCTTCCTATTTCTCTCATTTATTTTTCCCTTTAAATTCATAGAATAAGATTACCTCTCCTGAAATATAAAGCTAGAGAGAATTTAGAGAGATGGACAACGGGGGAATAAGTGGTAATACAGATATGAAGAGAGAAACAAAAATAAAGTAAACAGATAAAGAGCAGACTTTATCGATTTCTACTGTATAAGTGATGTTTAATTCTCTGAATAACTTCTGCTGTAAATAGGTAAAATATGTTTGTGTTCGAATCTAAATTTGTGATCAGAATACGATGTTAATGACAATTGCAGAAAGTAATCAACAAACGTCGAAAATATATTTTGCATTCAAATCTTGATTGACGCGTGGAAATTAATATTCTTTCTGTTGCTTCTAGAATTTAAATTGACTTCTATTTATAACTTTAAATTCAACTTCCAGAAAAGTTGAAAGAGAAATGGATATTGAATATAAATAAAATTGAGAGGATATTTCACTTCCGAAATAGATTAAAGTGTGGTGAAAATCATAACTTCGAGAAAGTTAATAGTGTATATATACGTGTGGCAATTGTTTGGTGGCCCTGAGGTAGAAGCTCAACAAATGGAGCTAAAGGTGGCTTTGTGGCTGGGTTCGAATCTTATGACGAGTAGGAATTGTTACCCTACACCGATGATTGCGCAAGCATGAAACACTCATTCATTATTATTATTTTTTAATTATTATGATCAAGGACCTTGTAAAAATACTTAAGAATGGGCTTTGTCTGCAAAGTTAATGCATAATTAGTTAACTGATGATAGTTTTTTAGTTTATAATTCGAAATCGTTTGGTGGTTAAAAAAATGGAGCAAAAGGTGGCTTTGTGGACTGGTTCGAGTCTCATGATTGGCAAAAATTGTGACCTACATTGATAATTTCGTAAGTATGGAACTGTAGTGTCTGTAGGTGAAAGGAAATAATTATTATTTCATTAAATTCATACATAAAATATATGTCTCGATTGATTATATAAAAAGGTGTAAACTTTGCTTTAAAATAACAATAATATAATTTATTTATTTTACGAGTACAAAATTCAAACGTTAACGGTTTAAAAGACCAAAAACAAGTACAGGTTTTTGTAATAAATAAATAAATTTACTTATTAAAAACCTAATTTTCGATCTGTAAAAGAGCCTTCCATCGGATAATCCAATATTTTTTACGTGCCATACAGTGCGTGCTAATGCTTGGGACTTATTCAGATGTTGTTGAAGTAAGGTTTTAAGATGTTAATGCATTCTACAGTTTACACGGTGATCAAGCGCGTCTCTCGACTAACAAACAATCCACTATTAAACGCTAAAATATTGTAATTGTAATCCATTATCAACAATGCTACAAGATTACTAGTAGGATTTCTTTTTTTTTTTAAACTATATTACTATATCATACTGAAACCAAATTATTCAAGGTTGTGTGAAATTTCATAAAATCGGGTGAAGGAAACGAATACACACAAACACACACACACGCACACTAAGAGAGACAAAGTAATTTTTTATATAAGTATATCTATATTTACATATGAGTGCTTATATATAGTATGCTTGAGTGTCTGCATGAATATATATATATATATATATATATCTTCTATAAATATAAAAGCGAAAATGTATGTATGTATGTATGTGTGTTCGCTTTTTCTGTGTGTCTACAAAAGGCTTCTTTCAGAGAAGCGGTCGGTCGGTTCACAACTTTTAAAAACTTTTTATATCACATATATATCGTAATATCTCACAGTTAACAAAGAAGCTCGCCTGTCTATTTAATTTGCTCGATTTCGGGAAGATAAATATTCAATATTTGTCGCTCGCCACATGTGGGTTAGTCTTTTTGCTATAACATCTTGGTGGGTGGGGGGGCGTTCAGCAGTAATTGAAATCCCGCAGTCAAACTTGACCTACTTAACTCATTAAAACGAGCACCTGCTAAATCCAAGTAATTAAATAAATTCAAACTTGTTTCCGTAAGCATGTCGCGGTGGGGCAATGGTTAATATCGCACGTTTTTCTTTTCACAACTTTGCCTCAACGGTTCGGGTTCGATCCTCATACTTACTTTTTAACCCCCCCCCCCCTCGCACACCTCCGGACAACGCTAGTATATATATATATATATATATATATATATATATATATAAAGTATAAAATTTATTAGAAATAAACATAATAAATATAACCTAATATACTATATCATATTAAAAGATTATTCATTTATTTATTTTCTGTTGCGATATTGATAACCAGAATTAGTTTATTTACAACAATGGATTGGTTGCTGAAAATAAAATACTTTTATAACATTGGCCAATGGAGATATTCATTGGTGCATTGTATTTATTGCCGATCACAGGTTCGCAATTACACACACACACACACACACACACACATATATATATATATATATATATATATATATATATATATATATATATATATATATATATATATATATATACAGGGTGTCCACAAAGTCTGACTACATTATGTAGCCAGACTTTGTGGGCACCACGTAGATTATGTAGATAGACTTGTTCCTTGCTAATAGAGTCAGATGGTTTTGTGGCCAGGTTCGAATCTCCCAACTAGCTGTAATCATAACTCCCTGCATTGATAGATTCCTGAAAGGATGAAACATTAATGTCATAAGTATTAAAAAAATTATCATAGTAATAATTTTATATATATATATATATATATATATATATATATATATATACAGGGTGCCCATAAAGTCTGGTTACATAATCTACACGATGCCCACAAAGTCTGGCTACATAATGTAGTCAAACTTTGTGGACACCCTGTATATATAAATATATATATATATATATTCTCTCATAAAATTTTTAAAAAATGTTCTAAAACTTTAAGTTTTCTCTTTTCTTGTCTAATGATATCAAAAATGATAGAATCTAAATACAGTATGGTTGTCTTAAAGTCTAACGTAAACAAGATTTTTATGAGCCGTTGTATATGAATTAACAAATTTACCGAATATCCATTACTAACTATTACTATATTGTCCAATTTCTACTGTACACTCTTTAATCCTTACCCTCAAGTGGCCTCTTGGCCCTCATAAGTGGTGATGCCTATGAAAGAAAAAACGGTCTTTACATTGTAGCAAGATATGACTATATTTACATAAAGAAAAATATGTATGTCATATATATATATGTATATATATATATATATATATATATCATATATATATATATGTATATACATGTATATTTGTAGTCATCGACATACAGTCCTGTTTCGTTGTATCACAACTCATCAGTGGCACTGGACTAGCATCTCTCCCAAGCCAAGGATTGAACATAGAACCGTCGTGTTGACAGTCGGCAGTTCTCCCACTCGACTTTGGAATCGACGCCCGTAAATAACTCGTCGGAATGTCGGAATGTCTATTTAAATAGACACCCGCCACCACTTTTATAGTGCTCAAATCGTCTGTTCGTAAACAAACAGACAACGAGCTTCGCATTTTCAGCCAATTAAGTAGCGGGTGAGATTATTTACGACAGTACTCTAACCAAAGAGGGGGACTTAAAATATATTTGTAGTCATCGACATACAGTCCTGTTTCGTTGTATCACAACTCATCATTGTCGCTAGACTAGCATCTCTCCCAAGCCAAGGATTGAACCTAGAACCGTCGTGTTGACAGTCCGCAAAGTGAACGTGTCTGTGTATCTGTCTGTCTGTGAATCTGCGTGTCAGTGTGTGTACATTTCCCTACGCAATAACTCTGTCAATTTTAATCTACAGACTCGAAATTTTATATACATGGTACTGGGATTTGGAAAAATCGATGTGATCCAGTTTCGGCCAGAAATTTGGCGATTAAGGGGTCAAATTAAACGATTTGACCTTTGAGAACTCTACTAAACTCCTCCGATAATTTTGCGTCTAAACACTTGAAATGTTAGATATAGGTTCCTTGGACATGGATCTAACTTAATAACTGAATATGAGCCCAACACAATAAATAGAAAGGGGTCATAATGGGGGTGAAATTTAAAAAAATTGACCGCTTTTTGTTTTGTTTTTTGTTGTTATTTTTTTGCTCGACATACACCTCCAAATACCCCGCCAACGCCGGGTACGCATGCTAGTATATCAATATATCTATAAAAGTGACCACGTCTTTGTATCTGTTTGTCTGTGTATCTGTGTGTCTGTGTGTCTGTGTGTGTTCATTTCCCTACGCAATAACTCTGTCAATTTTAAGTCTACAGACTCGAAATTTCATATACAGGATACTGAGATTTGGTAAAATCGATGTGATCGGTTTTCAGCCAGTAATTTTGCTGTTAAGGGGTCAACGTTCGACGATTTGAGCCTTGAGAACTCTACCAAACTCCTCCAGCAATTTTGGGTCTAAACACTTGAAATTTTAGATATAGTTTCCTTGGACATGGATCTACTTTAATAACTTTATTATAATAAATTTTAAGGGGCCATAGTAGGAGTCAACGTTAAAAAAATTGACCGCTTTTTTTTTTTTTTTTTTGCTGATAATACACTTCCAAATATCCGAGCAACGCCGGCAACCCATGCTAGTATATATATATATATATATATATATATATATATATATATATATATATATATATATATATTCCTTCTTTATGATTTTAAAATAACGTTTTAAATAATTTAAACGTGAAACGATACTTAAATATAAACATATGCCATATTCTTACACAGTTTAAGTCAATTTTAACTAAATATTATTACCGTAATTAAAACGAAACTAGATATTATTTTAAAATTAATCTTAAACGTTTTTAAACGCAAAGCGATACTTAAATATTAGTACATACCATCCCCTGGGCACTTCCTAGGTCTATTTCAATCTAAATTTTATTACCCTATTTTTAAACGAGATTAGACATAACTTCAAAATGAACTTTTAAAACGCTTTTAAACGAGACTTAAACTGATTGATGGGGGGGATGCTTAAAGAAAAATAATAATATAGAAGGCATCATCCCATACTTTTTAATTTATTGCTTCAAAGTTATTACCTTATTAAAGTAGCATAAAAAAAGATAAAATAAATAAATAAATAAAAATTATGGTGTACATATATAGAGTTCCGGTTCCGGTTAAAGACAGATGAGAGTCGGCTGAAGAGAGCCTGAGGCGGACATTAAGAGCAGTCCTCAACTACCGGGCTTGAAACCGTCGGTACCGACTACCGATGTAAATTCCTGTATATATTATAAAAAAAAAATATATATATATGTGTGTGTGTGTGTGTAATGCAATGACAGATAAATGGTATGCATATATATATATATATATATATATATATATATATATATATATATGTATGTATGTATGTATAACCCACCGATAGATAAACGGTCATGTAGAAGAAAACTAAAGTGTCAAGTGTTTTAAACTCTACATCGAACCTATTTAAGCGAGCTGTCAAGTTAGTGTAAAAGATTGCGTGTTTATTAGTGTGAGATGTTCAAGTATGAGGCACAAGCTTTACACGGTCCTACACCTCTCAGGTGTGTAGCTCTGTTACTCTTTTAACAGATCAGCACGTCTAGGGTTTGTAATACTTTTTCGTCTTTCTATTCGCAGTTTAGACGGACGCATGTTATGTATGTCCCTTTTAGTTGCGTAATAATAGAAAGGCAATACGTTAAAGCACGTAGAAAAGTCACAAGAAAAAAATCGATGGAGAAGACGCGAGGAGATCACGAAGAAGAAAAAACAAGAGCCAAGAGACTTGAAAGCGTAATAATTAGGGACAATGCACGTAATTTATGAGGAAGAAGTGAACATGAACGAATGGGAGCTCGGTGTCAGTCATGGCATCACGAGGAAGGTTGAAAATCGAAGGGCGGACCGAAGTCATTTTTCTGCCGAAAAACACATAGGCTTCAGCGGCAGAAAGTTAATTGCTGACGAAAGAAACAACATCAAACGGATGCATCCTTTGAGCGGGAAAGGGAAAGAAAGTATCATTTGGCCCTGCACATTATGTTTAATTTTCCGGTTTTTTTTCTTTTTTTTGTGGTTACATTCTATTTTTGTTTCGATAATTTTATATTTTGTAGCTTGTGTGCTTTTGAAGATTGCTGTCGAGGTTATCTTTGAGAGTTTCAAAGAATCTCAAATGTAGGTAATAGGAGCTACAAGGATATAGGATCCCCAAATATGCAGAAAAAACTCGGTGCCAGAAAGAATCACATTGCCCTTATCTATTATAATATAATCGTATCCCTCTGTGTGTTTTGTTAGTTCACAATTTGTTTAACGTATACAAAAATAGTGTTTTACAAAAAAATGTTAATACTAAAAACGAACTATTTTATTTTAGCTGATTCCTTTATATATACTATTTATTCAAAGAGAATCAATATTCAAGAGATTATCTCATTTTGTATTTTTTTTTGTTTTTATTTTATTCAATTTTCACCCCAAACAAGGCACATTGCTACTTTGAAGCAGGGGACTACTATCAGGGACTTAATTAGCAAGGTCATTATGAAGGGAGATGAGTAGAAAGATGTTTGTTCACATTACACTTGAACTTCTGCATATCAGTACAGTTGGGAAAGCAGAATCCCGGAAGGGAGTTCCAAAGACCCACAGTTCTGGGGAAGAAACTATTGGAGTAAAAGGCTTTCTTGCACCTAGGGATATCTACTGTAAAGGGATGAGACTTAGTAGCTTGTCGGATTTGTCAGGGGTAGTTACGTCGGGGAGGTACAAGTGTTTGCAGTTCGTCAGAGCATTCACCATTAAAGTATTTGTAGAACAGGCAGAGGGATGCAACATCTCGTCGATGGGACAGAGGCTGAAACCTAGATGACAGTTCAGGACCTATCAGGTTGGTGACTCTCTTTTGAACCCTGTCCAGGAGCGAGAGACAAGCAGCAGATGCACCAGCCCAGATGTGACAACAGTACTCCATACATGGGCGAATGGTGGCCTTATAGAGGTACAGGATACTGTCAGGCGTAAGTAGTTTTCTAGCACGGTAGATGGAGCCAACCTTCCTTGCAACAGCCTTGGTAATGCTCTCAATGTATCTATTCCAGTTCATATTCCCTATAAACGTTAGGCCGAGGAGTTTAAAAGAAGTACTTTCAGGCAATGTGTTCTTGGCCATTGCTATTGGTGGTAGAGAAGGTTTCTTGTAGTTATTGAAGGAAACAAGCTTAGTCTTAGCAGCATTGAATGTGATCATCCATTTTTGTCCCAATTCCACTACAGATTGGAGGCCATCCTCTATTGTTTCTGCCATTTCCTTGGATATGTGTTCATTTGTTTTCCCCTCATATCTGTTATAGAGAATGGTGTAATCGGCAAATATACCCATCTCCGAAACAATTTATCAGGAGGTAATTTATAAATATCAGGAATAATAGAGTTCCAAGGAGAGACCCCTGAGGCACTCCCGCATTTATGTCATATTGTGTAGATGTACGACCGTCGAGGATGACTTGGATTTTTCTCTTACTTAAGAAGGATTTAATGACATTATGAATTCTTCCAGGGATTCCATATGATCGAATTTTCCTTAGAAGACCATCGTGCCATACCTCGTCAAAAGCCTTAGATATATCAAGGGCTACCGAACTACCCTCCCCTGTTTTGTCCAATGAACGGTATATACGTTCAGAAACTACAGTTAAGATATGTGCTGTTGAACGGGCTTGCCTGAATCCATATTGTTTGTCAGTCAGGAGTTTAGCAGCTGTTAGGTGCTGGACTAGGGCTTGATTAACTAAGGACTCAAATATTTTGGCGAAAAGCGGAAGGAGGCTAATGGGGCGATAATTTAGTGGGTCAGTTCTTTCACCAGAATTCTTGAAGACTGGTACCACAGAGGCGGTTTTCCAGCAGTCGGAAAAGCAAGATTCGTTAAGGCATTTATTGCAAAGTTTGAAGAGAAGTGAAGCAACCTCAGCAGAGCATTTTTAAATAGCACAGCCGGGATGAGATCTGGTCCACATGCTTTTGAGGTATATTGGTTTTTTATAATAGCATGTACCTAGGAGAACGGGTGATTTTCAAATCGTCTAGTGTGGCGTCTGTTCGCAGAGGAAAATCAGGGAGGGAGTGGGGTACGGGTTCAGTGTGGAGTTTGAGGCAAACCGACTGGCAAGCAGATTAGCCTTGTCAGTTGCCGTGCAAGCAACCTCATGATTGTTTGATAGTGGGGGAATAGTTGACTGTCCATTATTTACTACGCTGTTGTAGATGTTCCAAAAATCCCGGGTTCCTAATTTCTGTGCTTCGATGCGTTTTCTGGTGGTTTCAGAATAATCTGTCTTAGCTGTCTCTATCACTCTCTTACAATTATTTCTAGCTTCTATATACTTCTGTTTATTTGAGCTGAACTTATGTCGGTTGAATCTGCGGAGCGCATGCTGCCTTTGACAAATGGCAGCTGCACAAGCAGAATTAAACCATTGGGGAGAGTGGGGCTTGCTATAGAATTTCGGTGCGGGAACATGTGCTCTAATTGCAGTTTTGAACCATTCAGTGGTCTAATTTGAACACTGTTCCGCTGGAAGAGTAAAGATATTTTGCCATGGGGCATCTCTGATGAGTTCCCTGATGGCTTCCCAATCAGCCTTTTTGTAATACCTCGTTTTGAGTAGTGTGTCTTCAGTTTTAGGGCGGGAATTTAGGCTGATTTCTACCATTATCACAGCGTGATCAGCATTCCCGAGTGGGTTGTGGGCATTTGTTGTACAGTCATCGGGAACCTTTGTCAGAAAGAGATCTAGAAGTGAGGCATGTTGATCTTGCTGGTCTGGGAAATGTGTCGGAACTGTAACTAACTGAGATAGGGAATGGGATATAGAGAAGCTATGTGTTGTGCTACCAGCTACGTCTGTGTGATTAGAGAATCCTAGCAAATACTGTGGTGGACATTGAAGTCACCAAATACATGTACTTGTGCGCTAGTATCGAGGGAGAGTGCTATATATATATGCTGTCTGAGACTTTGTTTATTAGGGTACAGCCTTGGTTTGAGGGGGAGCGGTAGAGAAAATACAATTAGCTAATATTGTGTTGCATATTTAGTCTGAAGCACATAAAGGCCTGCCCCTCTGATTCTAGTTTTATTTCTCTAGTCAAGGGGAGGGTGTTACGAATATAGACTCCAAGCCCATGCATATGTCTGTCCGAGTCCTTACGGTGGAGTGGGAGATAACCAGGCATGTTAAAGTGGTTAGAGGGAATGGAGGAGTGTAGGTTAGTTTCACTTAATGCTAAGATATCCGGGGTGTTTACAAGGAGAAATGACTCAACATCATCTAAGTTAGTTCTAAGCCCGCGGATATTCGTAAATGCAAGCCTCAAGGGAGGAGGCAGGTTGGTTTTCTTTGAATTTGGTCTTGGTTTAAACGTAACTTTTGCTTGAGCTGTCATTTCATTTTATTTAAAAGTTTCAGTTAGGGTGAGTGAGTGAGGGGGTGCTGGACAAGTAGTTGTGCAGAATACCAGACATGCAATACAAGTAGATCATCAGCTGTCTTCACCTGCAGGATTGTGGCATCAGGAAAGCCCAGCGGGGATGAGTGCAGGGGCCCTTTCCATGCGCGATATGGCACTACAAACATCCCGATATTATACAACTGTTGATGGAGCAGCCGCTCTAAGCGCTACCAAAGAGTTAGGGCCCCTTAACTATCAGTCGGAAACAGCAGCCAGGAACTGTCAATCCGGTACCCTCAATCTGTTAAGCAAAGCCAGCCCAGTCCAACTGCACCGACATATATGGCACTGAAGCACTCCACTGTGTCAAGGTTACGGGGATGTGGCGGGAGCGGGGAAAAGCGGTGTTCATTGACCTAGTCAGGAAACAAGGTCAACCACTGGATGATTCAGACGAGTCCCTGTGATAGTACCTCTACGCCTGGCCAATAGGCAAAGAAGGAGTATGAAAGCCGGGTGATAGACAGATCCTATCTCCTCCTTAAGCAGTTTAGGTTTGCCAACCGGTGATTTGTTTGAGTCACCAGCTCTAGGAAGGTTGTTGTCCGGGACTGAAGAGGCCGCCCTCCCCTAGGTTGCGCTACATAGTTTTCCTTCTCCTAGACGGATGACCTGGGAAGATCTACGGGTCCATCAGCTCTGAGGGGGTTCGTCCCGCGCCTGGGTCCTTATCCAGGTATTTCTGCGACCCCGCATGGGTAGTTAATATTAATTGGTTATTTAGGTTAATATCTCCTGAAAAAATCGGGTATTTAGTTTAACATCTACAGAAAATTTTCACTC